>NC_143023.1:13445000-13542500 GCF_057628025.1 Oncorhynchus mykiss
CCTCCCTGACCCCTCCCTCCCTCCTTGACCCCTCCCTCCCTCCCTCCCTGACCCCTCCCTCCCTGACCCCTCCCTCCCTCCCTGACCCCTCCCTCCCTCCCTGACCCCTCCCTCCCTCCCTGACCCCTCCCTCCCTGACCCCTCCCTCCCTGACCCCTCCCTCCCTCCCTGACCCCTCCCTCCCTCCTTGACCCCTCCCTCCCTGACCCCTCCCTCCCTGACCCCTCCCTCCCTCCCTCCCTGACCCCTCCCTCCCTGACCCCTCCCTCCCTCCCTGACCCCTCCCTCCCTCCCTGACCCCTCCCTCCCTGACCCCTCCCTCCCTCCCTGACCCCTCCCTGACCCCTCCCTCCCTCCCTGACCCCTCCCTCCCTGACCCCTCCCTCCCTCCCTGACCCCTCCCTCCCTCCCTCCCTGACCCCTCCCTCCCTCCCTGACCCCTCCCTCCCTCCCTGACCCCTCCCTCCCTGACCCCTCCCTCCCTGACCCCTCCCTCCCTCCCTGACCCCTCCCTGACCCCTCCCTCCCTCCCTGACCCCTCCCTCCCTGACCCCTCCCTCCCTCCCTGACCCCTCCCTCCCTCCCTCCCTGACCCCTCCCTCCCTCCCTGACCCCTCCCTCCCTGACCCCTCCCTCCCTCCCTGACCCCTCCCTCCCTCCCTGACCCCACCCTGACCCCTCCCTCCCTGACCCCTCCCTGACCCCTCCCTCCCTGACCCCTCCCTGACCCCTCCCTCCCTCCCTGACCCCACCCTGACCCCTCCCTCCCTGACCCCTCCCTGACCCCTCCCTCCCTGACCCCTCCCTGACCCCTCCCTCCCTCCCTGACCCCACCCTGACCCCTCCCTCCCTCCCTGACCCCTCCCTCCCTCCCTCCCTCCCTGACCCCTCCCTCCCTGACCCCTCCCTCCCTCCCTGACCCCTCCAAGTTACTTCTGAAATAAAGAAAAACACATACAATTAAAATACATAAACTGCGATTGAAAAAGCATTTAAAAACATTACAGATATAGTCAGTTAGTTTCATTGATTGCTATATTTAAAATGAATCTATATGGTATGAACACCAATAAGGAACGTGGAGTTGGCCTCATATAGAAATACTGGGGAGCTTGCTTGCATGGACTGAAATTTTAAAACCATAGAAATCAATGACTTGGGGATACTTGTGAGAAATAGGTCTAAAATAAAATGACAGACATAGGGGCCCATTAAAAAAGATATATCATATTTCTGTAAAAAACGATTCTGGCATTACTGTTCCCTTTCCTTACTAAAGAGTTTGAATTTAATCATATTGTCATTCCTTAAACTGGCTAATAAATGATGTCGACTTTTAAAACGATTTCTTCCGGTTAAATAATGTAACTGTACTTGGGTTTGACTGTAAATAACTGGATAAATATTGTTCTTCAACTCCCAAACCATTTTTTAGAGAGAGATTAGATACAGCATTTTGCATAGCTGGAGCCATCTTGATAAGATGCAAGTACAGATAGGTGCTCATCCCAGTAACACTGAGAAATGCAGGAATGACAGTCAGTGGTAAGGCAATACAGTGATCTTAAAATCTCATAATAGTCTATTCCAGGACTCTCCAACCCTGTTCCTGGAGAGATACCCTCCTGTAGGTTCACTCCAACCCCGTTCCTGGAGAGATACCCTCCTGTAGGTTCACTCCAACCCCGTTCCTGGAGAGATACCCTCCTGTAGGTTCACACTCCAACCCTAATCTAACACACCTGATTCTAATAATTACATGGTTATAAACTGAACCAGATTAGTTACAACTGGGGTTGGAGTGAAAAGCTACAGGAGGATAGATCTCCAGGAACAGGGTTGGAGTGAAAAGCTACAGGAGGATAGATCTCCAGGAACAGGGTTGGTGAAAAGCTACAGGAGGATAGCTCTCCAGGAACAGGGTTGGAGTGAAAAGCTACAGGAGGATAGATCTCCAGGAACAGGGTTGGAGTGAAAAGCTACAGGAGGATAGATCTCCAGGAACAGGGTTGGAGAGCCTTGGTCCATTTCTATCAATGAGTGGTCCCATTCCAAGCAGCTCCATGGTCCAAGGAAACAGAATGTATACAACACAGACCATGTCTCCTACAAAAATGGTCCCACTGCTAAGAATAAAAGCTCTGAATAAGCTGTTAAAACTACTGGAGATTCCTTTCCTTCCTTTAAGCAGATATAAGGTGGCCCTCTGATAGTCTTAGTGTGTTGCCTGTTTGCGTGTGTAAATGTGGGAGAAAGAGACACCAGTGTTACACTCGTTAGGTATCCCTGGGCCTAGTCTGCTTCGTTCTGTTCCCTGTTGAGTTTCTCGGCCTCTGCCACAGGGGCCCCACCGTTGCTTGCGGCTTGCTGGTTGGTCTTTTTAAAAGGAAAACCCCTGGTCTTCACAAACCAGCCAGCATCCACCAGGAATGCCACAGTGGCCAGGAAGCCAAATGCCTGAAAATAAATAGTAATAAGTTATTACTAAGTATTAACATTAGTAAAACATCTTGTAACAAACAAACAAAAAGGTTATCCTTTCAATCTAAACCCAGCTTGGTTTGGGCTGATATTTTGCCTTCATTTGAAAAAACAGTAACCAGGACCCTGAGGTATGAGGACAGTCTGAGTGAAGATGTTCATTTACCACAGCAGCATTCTCCAGGTCAGTTCCACCATTATCTGAGGCAAACACAATGGAGGCGATGAGGAAGAATGCAGCCATCAAAGCTGTGTACACAAAGTCCTGCAAGAGACAAGTCAGCATGGTTATATACACCAGCATACATTTAAATGGGAATACAAGTATCCTCACACACACACACACACACACACACAAAGTCTTATGAATGATAAACATACAAATGTTAGGCAGGTCAGTGGGCCTCATGTATCAACATATGTGTATATTCATACACACACACACACAACTCACCAGGGAGGGCCAGCAACTGATGCCCACTCTCTTGTGCAGGGTGGTAGCGAGGAGGATGAGGAGGAGAGCTGTGAAGAGGAAGGCTGTGCAGCTGACAAACTCAAAGAAGTACAGCGGAGAGCAGCTCATACAGTTCGTCACTACCTCTTCAAGAATGAAGGCCACAAACGACAGGAGCTGAGGACACACAAGTCAAAACTAACTGACTACCCCAGTCTCAACAACAGATGGCACTGTAGTACTACCAGAGCTAAAAAATATATATATATATTTTTTTTTAACTAGGCAAGTCAGTTAAGAACAAATTCTTAATTTCAATGACAGCCTAGGAACAGTGTTCAGGGGCAGAATGACAGATTTGTAACTTGTCAGCTTGGGGATTTGAACTTGCAACCTTCCGGTTACTAGTCCAATGCTCTAACCATTAGGCTACCCTGCCGCCTACCCTAAATGGGAAGTTGTGTTTTTTGTCTCAGATATAAAACAGGTTAGAGGTAATTTAGTGTCGTCAAACATGCTTGAGTACTGATGAACTCAGGATTTTGTCTTCTGATGCTATATTTATATGTTGTGCCAATATAGTGACATCAGTAGAGTTGACTGAAGAATTGAGTGACTATCATAGCCCTATGTAAATGAGGGTATATGTAAATGTCTATATACTTCATGTGTTGTTCAGAGTTGGGCTTGGAGGAAGGGACAACTCTTTAATGTAATCTCCACAATGAGAGGATTCTTCTGGTGTGACCATCACAGTGTTCTTAAAAGCTCATCACAGCGTGATGGAAGCACCACATACTGGCTCTATTCATACCGCACCACACACAAAATAGCTTTTTCATGTTGCCATTAGAACGGTGACCAACTAAAGGATCCACCCCTTTACAACACCCACAGACCCCATTTTGATTTCTCAATAGCCACTACTAATAAATATTCCTAAGAAAGGCCACAAGGCCAGCAAAAACACACTTGAACTGACTCATGCGGTTCCTGCTTTTTGTTTTCGTTTCCTTATCTATTGTTTGGAAGGAACAGGCCAGACAGCATACTGCTCTGAGGATCTGTTCCCACGCCAGACAGCATACTGCTCTGAGGATCTGTCCCCACGCCAGACAGCATACTGCTCTGAGGATCTGTTCCCACGCCAGACAGCATACTGCTCTGAGGATCTGTCCCCACGCCAGACAGCATACTGCTCTGAGGATCTGTCCCCACGCCAGACAGCATACTGCTCTGAGGATCTGTCCCCACGCCAGACAGCATACTGCTCTGAGGATCTGTCCCCACGCCAGACAGCATACTGCTCTGAGGATCTGTCCCCACGCCAGACAGCATACTGCTCTGAGGATCTATCCCCACGCCAGACAGCATACCGCTCTGAGGATCTGTCCCCACGCCAGACAGCATACTGCTCTGAGGATCTGTCCCCACGCCAGACAGCATACTGCTCTGAGGATCTGTCCCTACGCCAGACAGCATACTGCTCTGAGGATCTGTCCCCACGCCAGACAGCATACTGCTCTGAGGATCTGTCCCTACGCCAGACAGCATACTGCGCTGAGAATCTGTCCCCACGCCAGACAGCATACTGCTCTGAGGATCTATCCCCACGCCAGACAGCATACTGCTCTGAGGATCTATCCCCACGCCAGACAGCATACTGCTCTGAGAATCTGTCCCCACGCCAGACAGCATACTGCTCTGAGGATCTGTCCCCACGCCAGACAGCATACCACGCTGAGGATCTGTCCCCACGCCAGACAGCATACTGCTCTGAGGATCTATCCCCACGCCAGACAGCATACTGCTCTGAGGATCTGTCCCTACGCCAGACAGCATACTGCTCTGAGGATCTGTCCCCACGCCAGACAGCATACTGCTCTGAGGATCTGTCCTCACACTATTCAGCTAGACAGTGCTAAATGGCTACCGAAAACTAAACGATAGACAGCAAACATGTTCTCACTGTAATACGGTGCTGAGCAGAATGTGCCATATGTGTGTGTGTCTATAAAAACAGTGGCTAAACTGTACAGTATGTAGGCCTTTGTTCCATATTACAAGGTAAAATGCACCATGGTCTGTTTCCCCCGGCCATAGTGTTAATGAAGCCACAGCTCTATATCTGCAGTTTATTACATGACCCTACAGTCTGACATCAACACTGTTATAAAGACTGGGCCTCCTACTCAAGAGGACATCTTCTGCAGCACCTTTAACACTTTCTTTACAGTCTGTTGTGTGTGTGTGTGTGTGTGTGTGTGTGTGTGTGTGTGTGTGTTTAACTATTCTTGTGGGGACCAGTTAAATAAAGGTTAAACCAAATTGAATTTTTATTTTTAAGTACCCACAAGAAGAGTAAATAAACAACAATTTTGACCAATTGGGGACATTGAATGTCCCCACAAGGTCAAATGCTATTTCTACGGGGTTTAGGGTTAAGGTTAGAAATAGTGTTCAGGTTAGAATACGTTAAGCGTTAGGAGCTAGGGTTAGGTTTTTGGGATAAGGTTAGGGTATGAGTACAGGTTAGGGAAAATTAGATTTTGAATAGCACTGAATTGTGTGTTCCCACAAGGTTAGCTGTGTAAGACTGTGTGTGTTCCCACAAGGTTAGCTGTGCAAGACTGTGTGTGTTCCCACAAGGTTAGCTGTGCAAGACTGTGTGTGCTCTCCACAAGGTTAGCTGTGCAAGACTGTGTGTGCTCTCCACAAGGTTAGCTGTGTAAGACTGTGTGTGCTCTCCACAAGGTTAGCTGTGCAAGACTGTGTGTGCTCTCCACAAGGTTAGCTGTGTAAGACTGTGTGTGCTCTCCACAAGGTTAGCTGTGTAAGACTGTGTGTGCTCTCCACAAGGTTAGCTGTGTAAGACTGTGTGTGCTCTCCACAAGGTTAGCTGTGTAAGACTGTGTGTGCTCTCCACAAGGTTAGCTGTGTAAGACTGTGTGCTCTCCACAAGGTTAGCTGTGCAAGACTGTGTGTGCTCTCCACAAGGTTAGCTGTGTAAGACTGTGTGTGCTCTCCACAAGGTTAGCTGTGTAAGACTGTGTGCTCTCCACAAGGTTAGCTGTGTAAGACTGTGTGCTCTCCACAAGGTTAGCTGTGTAAGACTGTGTGCTCTCCACAAGGTTAGCTGTGTAAGACTGTGTGTGCTCTCCACAAGGTTAGCTGTGTAAGACTGTGTGTGCTCTCCACAAGGTTAGCTGTGTAAGACTGTGTGCTCTCCACAAGGTTAGCTGTGTAAGACTGTGTGTGCTCTCCACAAGGTTAGCTGTGTAAGACTGTGTGCTCTCCACAAGGTTAGCTGTGTAAGACTGTGTGCTCTCCACAAGGTTAGCTGTGTAAGACTGTGTGTGCTCTCCACAAGGTTAGCTGTGTAAGACTGTGTGTGCTCTCCACAAGGTTAGCTGTGTAAGACTGTGTGCTCTCCACAAGGTTAGCTGTGTAAGACTGTGTGCTCTCCACAAGGTTAGCTGTGTAAGACTGTGTGCTCTCCACAAGGTTCTATGAACACACAACTCTAGCAAAGTGTTGTGTTGCAAGAGAAAGAGCAGAGAGTTAAAAAGCATTAGATTTGAGGGTTCTTTGTGGCTTTAAGCGGGAAATGCTTTAAATGACATTAAAATCCACAGATATTTATGTCCAATGAGCTTGCCAAGCATTCTTGCAATGTTGATCATATTTGGAGGAATCCATCGTTTCTCTCACACACAGTAAGAAGGTCAAACAGCAAGGCTTAAAATAACCCTGGTAATGACATTTTGCATCTGGCTGCTAATTTCATTTGCAGTGCACCGCTAGATGGTATTGCTAACACCTGACTCTGATTAGCTTGACTAAGGACCCAGTGATCTGAGGAAGACAGAGCCGTGTCATCACTGTCTGTCTCCAGACTGCAGTTCCACAAGAGACAAACTCTGAACCAACTCAGATTTCCTGCTTCAGAAGGAGATGAAATTAATTTAAAAATTGCCTGGACTAAGAGCTCAATCACAAACTATGGCAACTAGTAAACCTCCACCCCTAACCTGCTTACTCACAGGCCAACCTAATAGTACAAGAGGTGCCCTCACCCAAACAAGCCCTCCCTCTGCAGGGAAAGAGTTTGTTTCAAGATCTTGTTAACTGGGGAGAAATACAAGATAGCAGCCATAAACCATGTGATTTGAATTCAATTGAAGATCACATTTCACTGCAGTTAGGAAGGCAGTCAAATAGTTGAAGCCTTGACATTGGGGTCTAGGAATAAGAGTAAGCCATTCATGATATCCAGTTCAAATGTAGACATGTCACAGCTCTGCCACTTGTGATGACCAGCGGGACACAGAAAGGGGTCAAACATGAGTCAACAGCAGTCTCCTGTAGTATCCTCATCCAATTCAACAGCAGTCTGCTGTAGTATCCTCATCCAATTCAACAGCAGTCTGCTGTAGTATCCTCATCCAATTCAACAGCAGTCTGCTGTAGTATCCTCATCCAATTCAACAGCAGTCTGCTGTAGTATCCTCATCCAATTCAACAGCAGTCTGCTGTAGTATCCTCATCCAATTCAACAGCAGTCTGCTGTAGTATCCTCATCCAATTCAACAGCAGTCTGCTGTAGTAGCCTCATCCAATTCAACAGCAGTCTGCTGTAGTATCCTCATCCAATTCAACAGCAGTCTGCTGTAGTATCCTCATCCAATTCAACAGCAGTCTGCTGTAGTATCCTCATCCAATTCAACAGCCGTCTGCTGTAGTATCCTCATCCAATTCAACAGAATTCCAAGCTGTAGTATCCTCATCCAATTCAACAGCAGTCTGCTGTAGTATCCTCATCCAATTCAACAGCAGTCTGCTGTAGTATCCTCATCCAATTCAACAGCAGTCTGCTGTAGTATCCTCATCCAATTCAACAGAATTCCAAGCTGTAGTATCCTCATCCAATTCAACAGCAGTCTGCTGTAGTATCCTCATCCAATTCAACAGCAGTCTGCTGTAGTATCCTCATCCAATTCAACAGCAGTCTGCTGTAGTATCCTCATCCAATTCAACAGCAGTCTGCTGTAGTAGCCTCATCCAATTCAACAGCAGTCTGCTGTAGTATCCTCATCCAATTCAACAGCAGTCTGCTGTAGTATCCTCATCCAATTCAACAGCAGTCTGCTGTAGTATCCTCATCCAATTCAACAGCAGTCTGCTGTAGTATCCTCATCCAATTCAACAGCAGTCTGCTGTAGTATCCTCATCCAATTCAACAGCAGTCTGCTGTAGTATCCTCATCCAATTCAACAGCAGTCTGCTGTAGTATCCTCATCCAATTCAACAGCAGTCTGCTGTAGTATCCTCATCCAATTCAACAGCAGTCTGCTGTAGTATCCTCATCCAATTCAACAGAATTCCAAGCTGTAGTATCCTCATCCAATTCAACAGCAGTCTGCTGTAGTATCCTCATCCAATTCAACAGCAGTCTGCTGTAGTATCCTCATCCAATTCAACAGCAGTCTGCTGTAGTATCCTCATCCAATTCAACAGCAGTCTGCTGTAGTATCCTCATCCAATTCAACAGAATTCCAAGCTGTAGTATCCTCATCCAATTCAACAGCAGTCTGCTGTAGTATCCTCATCCAATTCAACAGCAGTCTGCTGTAGTATCCTCATCCAATTCAACAGCAGTCTGCTGTAGTATCCTCATCCAATTCAACAGCAGTCTGCTGTAGTATCCTCATCCAATTCAACAGCAGTCTGCTGTAGTATCCTCATCCAATTCAACAGCAGTCTGCTGTAGTATCCTCATCCAATTCAACAGCAGTCTGCTGTAGTATCCTCATCCAATTCAACAGCAGTCTGCTGTAGTATCCTCATCCAATTTAACAGCAGTCTGCTGTAGTATCCTCATCCAAGTCAACAGCAGTCTGCTGTAGTATCCTCATCCAATTCAACAGCAGTCTGCTGTAGTGTCCTCATCCAATTCAACAGCAGTCTGCTGTAGTATCCTCATCCAATTCAACAGCAGTCTGCTGTAGTATCCTCATCCAATTCAACAGCAGTCTGCTGTAGTATCCTCACCCAATTCAACAGAATTCCAAGCTGTAGTAGCCTCACCCAATTCAACAGAATTGCTTTTAAAGACACCCCCACCCCGAACATATGCGCACCACACACACACGCTGACTTAAGCACGGCTGCTCTTTCATATAGGCAAACACGGTTTTGTCTAAAATGGTTTCCGACCCAGTCTCCTCTTTAATATGTGAGCTAGGTGATATGTCCAACTGTCCAATTGGAGTGCTGTTTTAGACAAGCTATATAGAGCTAAAGATACAGGATCTGATGTCAGCTACCCTCAACTGGTTACAGCAGCTCCATAGTGACTGATCTGGACTCTGAAATCTGAAAAACAACTTAGCTGTCTTAGGCCTGACAATCAGTTAAAGGATCCTGAGGGTCATCTCTATGCTGACAAATACCCCAGGCCATCATGAAGGGGATGTGGGAGGACTGGTGGTGGTGTGATGAGTGTGTTCTGATGGGTGCATCATCGCTGTTGCAACTGTTCTATAGAATGGTCTGATTTTCACATTTCAAGGAATAATCAAGAAAAACAGCTGACAATGGTCACACCCTAAGAAAGACAAAGGTTATGATTTACAAACTGGCCTGTTAATTGTGGGATAGACAACCCCCAGTTTCTGGGAGCCGGATCCAGTTACATACAAAACAATGGTAGCATTTGAAAATCTGCATATTCTATTTACTACACGCAGACCATCCACTTACAAGGAACGTGGTATCATAACTGGCAAGGGAGATAGTATGTAAAATGTCTAAGTATAAACACCTAACTTGTTCATCTGGTCTTATCTGGAGCACAAAGTAAACATGTGATGACACCACTAGATAAATGTCATATTGTCACCAGAGTTGATCTAACCCTGTTTTACTACTTGGTGCCATCAGAACAGACAGACAGATAGGAAGACAACCTTCTGGTCTCTCCTCTGAAATACACAGAGCAAAAATATAAAATGCAACCATTTCAAAGATGTTACTGAGTTACAGTTTATATAAGGGAATCAGTCCATTTAAATAAATGCATTAGGTATGCAGCTGTTGGTCACAGATACTTTTTTTTTTTAAAGGTAAGGGCGTGGATCAGAAAACCAGTCAGTATCTGGTGTGACCACCATTTGCATCATGCAGTGTGACATCTCCTTCACATAGAGTTGGCCAGGCTGTTGTGCGAAGTTGCTGGATATTGGCGGTAACATGAACACAGTGTCGTGCATGTCGATCCAGAGCATCCCAAACGTGCTCAATGGGTGACGTCTGGCCATGGAATAACTGGGACATTTTCAGCTTGCAGGAATTGTGTACAGATCCTTGCGACATGGGGCCGTGCATTATCATACTAAAACATGAGGTGATGGAGGATTAATGGCACGACAATGGGCCTCCAGGTCTCGTCCCGGTGTCTCTGTGCACTCAAATTGCCTTAGATAAAGTGCAGTTGTGTTCATGGCCCACAGCTTATGCCTGCCCATACCATAACCCCCCCACCACGGGGCACTCTGTTCACAATGTTGACATCAGCAAACCGCTCGCCCACACCATAACCCCCCCACCACGGGGCACTCTGTTCACAACGTTGACATCAGCAAACCGCTCGCCCACACAACGCCATATACAGGACAGGGTCTGTGGTTTTGAGGCCGGTTGGACGTACTGCCAAATTCTCTAAAACGATGTTGAACATTCAATTCTCTAGCTACATTCCTGCAGTCAGGAATGTCCACCAGAGTCAGTCAGCATGCCAATTGCACACTCCCTCAGAACTTGAGACATCTGTGCGATTGTGTTGTGTTACAAAACTGCACATGTTAGAGTGACCTTTTGTCCCCAGCACAAGGTACACCTGTGTAATGACTGTGCTGTTTAACCAGCTTCTTGATATGCCACACCTGTCAGGTGGATCAATTATCTTGGCAAAGAAATGCTCACTAACAGGGAGGTAAACAAATTTGTGCCAAACATGTTAGAGAAATAAGCTTTTTGTGCATAAGGAAAATGTCTGGGATCTTTTATTTCAGCTCATGAAACCAACACTTTACATTTGTTTGTTCAATGTTATGCTTGGATTAAGACTTGCCCAACACAGTAGAACATTAACAATAACAGTATCATAACAAGAACTATGACAAGAATATGACTTACCACTTCCACCACCTTTATCAAACATCTGACTTTATCCAAATTATCTGTTGGTACAATTAACCACTTTTTGGATTTGGTCTCTGAAACTGTTGTTGGACTGTAGACTGGTTCCGCGGCAGCCATGGTGTGACTGAAATGAATAGATTTGAAGAAAAAAGTACAACTTCAATAAGACTGCAACTATGTACTTCATGTTACAGTGTAGGCCTATAATTTATTAACAGTATCAGACCCGCGGCAAACTACAGAGCGAAAGCGAAAGCGTGGCATTTTGTTAACTTCAAAAGTCACGATGGAAGAAATAACTTGTTGTTAAATTTAGGGTAGCCTGTCACTGGACATTTACAAGTATCGACTGATACTGACTCAATGTAGTCGAAAATTCATCGCCTCCGTACTCAACTCCATCGGGTATCTTTGCTAGGGTAGACTGCATCAAACACTCACATAAGTGAGAACATGCAGCTAATAAAGATTCAATCAAATTGAAAGGGGAAACTAATAAAGGCTATAAAAGTATAAACGATGGACTCACGTGTCAAATTTGGAACAACCAACTGAATAGGTATGCCTTGGCGATAGATATCGTATTTCCACGACTTTCCAAAGCAATGCCCTTTGTTGTTGCGTTCTTGTTTAAAACCTAGATCCACACTTCCGCAAATGAACGGCTTGTCTACACCCCTGTCGTTAACAGAAGAGTATGGGGGGTTACAAGTGCCAGAATTAAGCTTAGGCAACTGTACCACCGTGTGGCTGTTGCCTACCATTGAACGTCTGACTGACATTACATGATACCAACGCCTTACTAACGTCTGCGTGACGCCTACATGTAACTAACATGTCGTCAGGATATATAGTATTTCACATTGTAATACATTACTCCTAAATGACATTGTATTATAGGATATATACATATTTTACATTGTAACTACATGCCATTCTGTGCTGGAGCTATGGGTTTATTTTTCCACTGACACTAGGCCTACACATTCACACTCAAACTGAATTGAATGGGGAATGCATAAGTACTTTTCATTGAAGAAGGGAAACGAGGTACAACATACAACTTTGATCAAAAACCTAAAATCATGCCTGACAAGGCCAATGAAATAACGGTATCCTAATATAGTCTGGATACAGGAGCAGCCTATTCTACAATAATGTAACTGTATATACTAGTATTATTTATCAAATTGATTAATGAAATTGTAAATGTGGGTGAGTACACTACTTCAATCAGCCTCACTGCAGCTGTTTTACCCACCACCCACACTGTTCTCTGGACTGTACATACAGTACCAGTCAAAAGTTTGGACACACCTACTCATTCAAGGGTTTCTTTATATTCATATTTTCTACATTGTATAATAATAGTGAAGACATCAAAACTATGAAATGACACACATGGAATCATGTAGTAACCAAAAAAAGTGTTAAACAAATCAAAATATATTTTATATTTGTGACTCATTAAAGTAGCCACCCTTTGCCTTGATGAAAGCTTTGCACACTCTTGGCATTTTCTCAACCAGCTTCATAAGGTAGTCACATGGAATGCAATTCAATTAACAGGTGTGCCTTGTAAAAAGTAACTTTTTGAATTTCTTTCCTTCTTAATGTGTTTGAGCCACTTAGTTGTGTTTTTTTATGGCAAGAACAGCTCAAATTAGCAAAGAGAAATGGCAGCCCATCATTACTTTAAGACATGAAGGTCAGTCAACACGGAACATTCTTAAAGTTTCTTCAAGTGCAGTCACAAAAACCATCAAGCGCTATGATGAAACTGACTCTCATGAGGACCGCCACAGAAAAGGAAGACCCAGAGTTAGCTCTGCTGCAGAGGATAAGGACATTAGCATTGCCAGCCTCAGAAATTGCAGCCCAAATAAATGCTTCACAAAGTTCAAGTAACAGACACATCTCAACATCAACTGTTCAGATGAGACTGCAGGAATCAGGCCTTCATGGTCGAATTGCTGCAAAGAAAATACTACTAAAGGACACCAATAAGAAGAAGAGACTTCATTCCATGTGTTATTTCATAGTTTTGATGACTTCACTATTAATCTACAATGTAGAAAATTGTTTTAAAAAATTAAAACCCTTGAATGAGTAGGTGTGTCCAAACTTTGGACTTGTACTGTACATACCCCTGTGCCCATCTCCTTGCAACATGATCCATCCAAGGCCTCAGCTGGACACCTAAAATGTGAAAATTGTAAACAAGATGCTACAGTTGTGTGTGGATGGAGTTCCAAGAAAAGACATGAGAAGATGGCAAAGGAGATAGTGATGAGAGTGAGAGCATACAGTATGAAAATAAAGACCCCTTGGGATCTAAAATGAGGGGTGCCTCTTGTGTCTCCTTTTTGTCCATTTGAGGATACTACAGTCACCCCTAGTGGAAGATCTTGGAACACTGCTATTTAAGTCTGAGCAGAGGTTGCTGAAAACGTTCAAAGTTGCATGTTATCTTGAATACCAGGCAGATGTTTGAGTACAGAATTAAATTGTGTAAATTTAGGCTAAACTTGTTGAGTACACTCTTTTAGAAAGGGGTTCCAACTGGGATATTTCCCAGTCACCAAAAGAGAACCCTTTTTGGTTATAGGTAGAAGTATTTTTGGTTCCATGTAGAACCTGCTTCGGAATGGAGCCCAAAAGGGTTATACCTAGGCACAGAAGGGTTTCTACCTGGAACCAAAAAGGGTTATCCTATCGGGACAGTGGAAGAATCCTTTTAGGTTGTAGATATCACCTTTTTGAGTGCAGGCCTATATTGCAGTAGTGGTTCTGTTTTTTTGTAAAAATAAATGCAACAGGCCCTGTGCGTCTCTGGAGGATCTAGCAAGGTAGCGAAAGAATGCATCACCTACTCAGTATGACTATAATGAACATGCCTAATCTGCACCATTATGCAATTATTAAGAGACTAGATACACATAGCTAATCCTGGCGACCAATGTTCTAGCATTAATGAATTGAGGCAAGCAGAGATGTCAGAGATGTCAAGGTGGTACCCAATAATATGCTACAGTATGTGTATAGTGTAAATAATAACTACCAATAGACCTTCTAAATTATAATAATTTAGTCAATCAAATAATGACTCTGTAAACAAGGAATGAAGTTACTCTATTTAACTAATAGCATGAAATAATTGACACAAAAAATGACAGTGTACATGAAATACATTATACATTACACAATAACACAAAGTATATGACTATCACCAATAGGCTAAAACAACGTGGTAACTAACACGTGTCTTCAGTTCAGAATAGGCTCTAAGAGAAAACACAATGTGTGTCTGATACACACAGGAGCTTGGTAGCAAGTTCTCAAATTATGAACAAATTCACTGTCCTTTAAACCAAATTCAAGCAGAAACTGATACCCAACCTGAATTAACATTTCTTTGCACTTTTGACTGCTTAAAACAAAAGACAGGAAGACAGACAGATTCAAATCTAATCAACTCAATGTAAATGATAGGAGTGCATCCTTGTGTCGCTCCCTCTTTAAACTATACGCTGCCGACGAACAAAACAACACTCCCTGTAACAATACATCCCATAGCACTTACACTACAATAAAATATATACACATGTGTAGCTCTTTGTGAACTCTTGAAAAATTCAAACATGGCAATTCAAGATGCTTTTCTTTCTCAGGCCCCAGATCCTGTAGGGATGGGTGTTGGCAGTTGAATCTGACTAAAGGATTATGTTGGGTTTTGTTTTTGTTTACTTTGTTAAGTATTTGGGCTGATATACAGCCAGGGCAGTGGATGGCAGCATGCGCCTGTGACATTTGTTTGCAAACCGCCATAGTATCAAAGAAGAAGACTCCGTATGTAGTTTGACAAATGTTTTCTTTACCATATATTTGTCTTTATATAACAAAATATTAAATAGGGGAAAAATTAAGCTGCTTTTGGATTGAAATTGCTAGCTACTGTAACGTTACTTATTTACTTACATCAGCCTCCCTAGTCAGTTAGCTAGCTAGCCAGACAGATTTGTTTAGCTAACGTTAACTAGCTAGCTAACTGTTTTTGTAGCTTTCTGTTTGTATGTAGCTTGCACTTTAATGGCATCCCTCAAGGAGATGTTATTTTATCTTTCCAAACAGGTGAAGTACTATGAAGGCACCACTGATCTCGACAAGAGGCGCAACATTCGTAGGAGGCAGAAATTCACTATTCAGGGTAACGTAAAGCGGTTAACTTCTATTACATAACTGGAAGGATTCAGCTATGAACAACCATTTTCCAACAACCATTTTCCATCTAGAAGTTGCTAGTTATACATTTAGTTAAATGTCTGTCATATTGAGGTATCTAGCTATAAGTTAACCCTGATCAATCAAATGGATAGGTCTTACCAATTATGGTCATTCCAACTAGGTGTCTTAACTAGGTGTCTTTGCTAGACAGACACACAGACAGAGATGGGGGAGGGGATAAAAAAGCATGAAAGTGAGAGTGAAAGAGAGAGGTGGGAAGAGAGTGAAAGACAGAGAGAGATGGGGGAGAGAGACAAACAAAGAAAGACAGTTGTGCAAAATTACTTGGACTTGAGTATTTCAACAACTCTTGTATTCAAACCTGTTAGGCAATTACATGTACCTATGGGGGAAGGGTGGCCAGCCACACAGGAGGATGATTTTCACTGAGATGCATGGTGGCCATTTCAGTTTGAAGCGCATGATTTCCAAAATCAACATACGCTTCTTTTTTTCCCTAATTTTTACTCCTTTTTCTCCCCAATTTCGTGGTATCCAATTGTTTAGTAGGTTACGACAGAGCCTGGGCACGAACCCAGAGTCTCTGGTGGCACAGCTGGCACTGCAGTACAGCGCCCTTAACCACTGCGCCACCCGGGAGGCAACATACGCTTCTTTTGGCATGGGATTGTCAAGGATGTGGACAGCTGGGCAAGTAAAATAACCTTTTGTTTATCGATCACGTTCTATTATATCTGAAATTATTATGATTTCAATGAATATCATACCAGAGACAACACAATGTTTGTCACCTTGTGCTTAACGGTCTAGCTTGACAGAAGTTTGAGAGGGTGAAGACTAGCGTAAGAGTTGAAGCCCATCAGTTGTTTTACCATGGCACATGATCGGCAAGTGTCACAGTACAAATTTTGCCCTGATAAGTTGTTTTGTAATGGTTGCTTTATTTGACCAAAGCAGAGTTCAATAATATAGATTGTGTGTTATTATTATTATTATTATTATTTTACCCTTACAAAAATGAAAATCTGCATACTGAACGACAGATATGGGTTAGAATTAAGTAATCTTCTCTCTACGACTTTCTATGTTTGGGGTGGACCTCATTGGACCCTTGACGAAATCCAGGAATGACAACAGCTGGTGTCTGACGGCGACCGATTATTTTACCATATGGGGGGAGGCAATACCCATTAAGGTCTGTAAAGGAAGAGAATGTGCTTAACTCTAAATTCCCTTCTGTAACCCATTTAAAAAGGGTGCTTGGAACCAAACATTTAGTTTATTTTGTATGATACCCATCAAGGACAAGACTGGCGAGGCCACCTCCAAGGTGATGATGGACATCTTCAACACCTACGGTTCTCCTGAGGTCATCTTGATTGACCAAGGTCATGAACTCTGAAACAAGGTACTATTAGTATTTGTTTTTCCATGGTACAAAATCAGACATTTCAATATCTTCCATTGTCAGTAGATATCCCTTTCCTAGCCTCTCCTCTAGGTTTTGATGAACAGACCAACCACACCCTCAAGACTGCCATGGGCAAGTCCCTTGACGGGTTCCAGGAAGGGTGGGAGGACAACCTGAAGGTCATTCTCTTTGCAATTCGAGCCCTGCTTTTAACCATAAGACATCTCCACAGAAACGTATAGCCTAACGATGGTGACAGTGATTGTGTCTGTTAAACAGGAAACTCAGGGGGAAAAAACTAGTTCAAGTCATGATATCAGGGATTTTCAGATCAGAGAAAGATGCCAGAGTTTCTGAATTGGAATTCCGAGTTGGATGACCATTCAAAACTCTTTTTCCCAGTCTGAGCTTGCTTTTTTGCGAGTTCCCAGTTGTCTTGAACACACTGAAGATTGCAGAGTTCTGAGTTTTTTTGAATGGCCACTAGAGAACTAGGCTACCTCTTATTTCTGAATAGGGCTACCTCCAACAAAGAAGCACTTGTGTCTGTATTGATGTGAGAAATAGGCATATCTTCACAGTCATAGTGGCTGGCTGCGATATCAACTAGCCTAATCATTTTTGTATTGAGGTGATATTCAATTGACAAATTTCAATTGAAATTGATTAGATTACTCTGGCAATGAAAAATATTTAGATGTAAGGCGTTCATGGTGAGATCTTTAATAATAAAGTAAACAGACACAAATTAACATGACGCGTAACACACGTAGACGTTTAAGGCGCTCATGGTAAGATCGTTCATAATAAATTTACAAGCAAACTGACACATGATGTATCAGTGCCACATTACATGGCGTGAACACTACGTCTGTCTACATGACATGTACGTGTCACGTGACATGAACGTGAAGTGAACACGTCAGCAGTTTGACTTCTTAGAAAAAAACTGTCTCCATTGACAGTCCATGTTAATTCATGGTGGTATTTTACGGCGCTAGGAAGACATTAAGTGACTTCGTGAAAGGTATCAGCAGCTTCACAAGGCTTAATTCTGGCACTTATCACCCCCCATAGTAGAGTAGTCTAGCCTAGATAGACTACAGTCTAGTCTTCATACAGGATACTGTGACGCAACAATATTGTGAAACAAGTCAAAAGGCTTCTTCTTCTTCTATGCTATAATGGCATTCGCAACAATTAGATGTGCATTCCGCCACCTACTGTGAAGGTGGATAATAAGGATCCCAAAAAGGAAAACATTTGGGTAAAAATAAATAAAATATTATACAAACTATCAAAAAAGAAATTAACTAAACAAAATCAACATGCTTTTCTGTAAAAAACTCATTCTAAATCAGGTCCCAACACAGCCTCAGAAGCCTCCGGTGAGGGCGGGACATTTCCTAGCGACAAAAGTCCTTGTAGTGCTTCTGCTGTGAAGTCTTGGAGCCCCCAAAACTTATCGGCGATCCGCTGGCAGCCCTGATCCTTGACACCTCAACCTCCTTCACCCTAACAGCGCACTCAAGGAAGTACGGAGTATGATCCCCACCACAGTTGCAACATTTTCCATTCACAGATTCTTCAATATCATACTTCTTCCGTCTGCAAAAATGTAACCCGTGCCCATGTGACCGATGTGAAATGGCTAGCTAGTTAGCGGTGGTGCGCGCTAATAGCGTTTCGATCGGTGACGTCACTCGCTCTGAGAACTTGAAGTAGTGGTTCCCCTTGCTCTGCAAGGGCCGCGGCTTTTGTGGAGCGATGGGTAACGATGCTTCGTGAGTGACTGTGGTTGATGTGTGCAGTGGGTCCCTGGTTGAAGCCCAGGTTGGGGTGAGGAGAGGGACGGAAGCTATACTGTTACACCCATATCCTTTACCATTTCCACACTGTAATGGTTTGGACACAAATGTTCTCACCACATACCTCACATATTCAGGTAGAGTCTCCTCAAACAACAATAATATCGACAGGCTTTTCTCCCTTCCATTTACCATACGGGTCAGGCGACGTGCACAGGCCACTCCTTGGATTTTCTGACTAAGGTACTCATTATCTACATCCAACGAGACTCCAGCTATAACTCCTTTGGCAGGTGCCCTGCTCCGAAGATCAATACATCTAGGCAGATCCAGTGCAAGATTCTTCTGTTCTTCATCAACACAATTAACCAAAACAAGGCCGCTTCTAGTCACCTTTATTGAAACCACCTTTCCCACTGCTTTCTTCACAGTACTCGATATTAACAAATGGATTTCCAAAATGAATCTCCTTGTCCAAAAAAATGCAGTCTAATAAGAAATGCCTTATTGGACCGGTCCTTGTCTTCTACTACAACTTTTGCTTGTTTTGTTCCATTCTTTGATGTCACTATTTTCCATTCATTATTACACACTTTACTTGCCGTACTTTTGGATTCAAGCACAGTCGCCATTTCCTCCTCCTGTCCTACACCAGACTCACAGGCTCATTCCCCTTCCGTATCAAGGCTCCCCTTGCATCCCTTGAACAGAAATAAAGCATTCAGGATACAACTCTTCTTCGTCTTTTGGATTTTATATGGCGGTTGGCAACCAACGTTAAGGTGCATTACTGCCACCAACTGGACTGGAGTGTGGACCAGAGACAGTGAAGGTCTAAATCCTACCCAATAATCTCTTCTCCCTAAGGAAATGAAATACATAATTAAATAATACATCCCCTGAAGATTTCCCCAGCAGTTCACTTAATACTGACTCTTCAGCCCCATTACTCCTAAAATCTAATAACAATCACTCCCTTTCTCTCACATATTTCTGGCACTGAAATAGAACATGTTCCACTGTCTCCATCTCCTCTTGACAATGATCATCTCCTTCTCTCTCTCAACTCTCACAGGACCTGTGCCCTAGGACCATGCCTCAGGACTACCTGGCCTGATGACTCCTTGCTGTCCCCAGTTCACCTGGTCATGCTGCTGCTCTGGTTTCGGCTGTTCTGCCTGCGGCTGTGGAGCCATGGACTGTTCACCGGACGTGCTGCCTTGTCCTGGACCTGCTGTTTTAGACTCTCTCTCTACTGCACCTGCTGTCTCGAACTCTGAATGATCGGCTATGAAAAGCCAACTGACATTTACTCCTGAGGTGCTGACCTGTTGCACCCTCTACAACCACTGTGATTATTATCTGACCCTGCTGGTCATCTATGAACGTTTGAACATCTTGGCCATGTTCTGTTATAATCTCCACCCGGCACAGCCAGAAGAGGACTGGCCACCCCTCATAGCCTGGTTCCTTTCTAGGTTTATTCCTAGGTTCTGGTATTTCTACAGAGTTTTTCCTAGCCACTGTGCTTCTACATCTGCATTGCTTGCTGTTTGGGGTTTTAGGCTGGGTTTCTGTACAGCACTTTGTGACATCGGCTGATGTAAAAAAGGGCTTTATAAATACATTTGATTGATTGATTAACCCCTTGGCTTTACCGACTGACAATTTTATCGCAACATTAGGATGTTTAAGAGCCTGCTTGTTTATAACATCCACCACCTCATTCCCCTCTATCTCAAGTGAGCTGGTACCCAGAGGAAGATCACAAATACGCTGCCTCTTTCACCCTATCCAAGCACTGCAAAACCTCACCCGTGCTGCACAGGAGTCAGAGCAGATTACACCACCTCCACCCACTCTGCAGCCAATAGTATGGCCAACAACTCCATTGTGTAAACAGATAAATGATCCGTTGCTCTTTTCGTCACAGCCACCTTAAACTCAGGAACACTTAAAAGCTGCTCCTGTCCTTCCTGTTTTAGGGTATATTCAAGAAAGCATAGTATTGTGTTCTTAAATGTTCCCTTACAACTGAATCTACTCCTTCCTCAACATCTCTTACCTTCTCAAGCAACCCTAGACCTATCACTGGCTGAGGGTGAAACCAAGGTGGGATAGCAGGAAGAACCACAGAGGGCTAAACTCCCTCCTAAACAACCCCATCTCTCTCGCCATGTAATTGCCTATCCACCCAAAGTTGTATTCAGATTTCTATTCATGTTCCCAGCACTCTAGGAGCACCATTTTTGTAGGATGTGTAACCTTATGTCCTTGTAGATTTACCCAATATGTCATGGCTAACTGTTGTTTTCTTAACTTTAACAGCATCTCTCCTAAATCTACCTGCATCGCTGCCACCAGGAGGTCCTAAGGGCTCCACAACATATTCTTAGGGCTTTTTTAAAGATGTCTGAGCTGGTGATCCATATGCTATACTTCCATAATCCACTGATGACCTTAACAGCACTATATATATATCATTTTCAACACCATTCTATCTGTTACTCCATTCCTGACAAGCAACGCATCACACTCAATATTTTCTTTCCTTTGACAACTACTCAGTTAATATGCTCCGCCCATGTCATTTGAGTGTCAAACCAGACCCCCAGGAACCTAAACACCTACCACCCTCTCCAGATTCCTTCCATACAGCTTCAAGTAAATTTCCTCCTTCTAGAAAAAAACACAGTCTGTGTTTTCTCAACTGAAAACTTGAAGCCCCACCTGAGGGACCACTGCTCTACTTTACGAATCACTTCTTGAACTCTCCTGGCTGTATGGGTAATATTTCTCCCACTCTTCCACAGTGCCCCATAATCCGCAAACAATGACCTCCCATTATCAGGTCTCACCTGGGAGAACACATCATCAATCATAGCGGAGAACAACAAAGGACTAATGACACTTCCCTGGGGGGGCCTTCCCTCCACATCATAAACCTTCTCTACATCGAAGAAAACGACTACCACCACCTCCTTATTTCCCTGTGCCTTCTATATGACTGACTCTAGGCACAGTGCAGGATCCATCGTTCCCCTGCCTTTCCTGAACCCACTTTGATCTGGTGACATTAGTCCTCAACAGAACATACTTTCTATAGTTTACATACGTGAGATGTCAACGCTATCTGCCTATAGCTTAAAGGACTAGTAGGGTCTTTCCCTGGTCTCCGTATTGACACCACTACCACCTGCTTCCAACTTCCAGGCAGTTTCCCTTCATGCCCCACCTTATCGTAAAGGCCTAATACTTAATACCTAATACTTTCCCCATTGCAGTGTCACTGAGATGAGCCATCATGATGTAACACATCTCATCCTTCCCAGGAGATGTTACCCCAGCTTTAGCTAATGCACTCATCTCAGCCAACGTAAAAGGGCCATTCAATGTATCCCCCACCATCTCTCTCTGATCCAGGACCCCCAGATGTTCTCCTCTGACCCGCTCTCTCCCACCCTACCCCTCTTCTGTCAGATTATTTGAGTTGTGCACCTTCACAAATGCCTGGGCTAGCATCTCCCCCTTTTCACACAGGGAGATCCCAATCTCTTCTGACCCCACTCATCCTGTTAATCATCCACCATACCTCTCCCACAGGAGTGGTCCTGCCTTTGTTTCCACAGAACTGGAGCCAATAGCTGTCCTAATGATCCTCCTTACTACTGCTTGTTTCTACTGTATCAGGTGCTGGTAATTATGGGTCCTTTTCAACATTCTGAAAGCCCTGTTCCTACTCTTCACTGCTGCTCAACACTCCACCAGGGGACTGTGTCACTCTTTCTCCCCCCTGTACCCATAGGAATCACCTGCCTTGCGACCCCTACTATTGCACCTCTTACTCTACATCATTGCCTGTTTCTATATCTGAACTGAGATCAACCTGAGAGAGCTCCTGTTCACTCAACTCCTGAAACTGATCCCACTCCGCTTTCCCAAATATCCTACTCCTCAATCCATTTCCTACTGATTCTTCCTCCCTCAATCCTACAGTCAACAGGACAGTGATCACTACCCCCTGTAGATTCCTCCAAAGCCTCCCAACTACATCTGCCTGCCATTCAACTTGAGAATAAAGTAAGATCCAGAGCAGATTCAATCCCAGTTACTGGGTCAATCCTGGTTCCCCGGCCGTCATTAAAACTCACAAGGCCTTTCTCATCCAGTAGTTCCTCCAACACTTATCAGTCTGTAACCCTCCCCAGAGCGTACTATGAGCATTAAAATCCCCCCATCACATTACCTGTCTCCTATCTTTACCTTCTACATTTCCAAGGGCCAGCAACTCTTACACGGCTTGTAAAAGTTGACTATTACCATATTCCCCCCTCCCTCCCAACCACAACATACTCCTGTCCCACAAACCTATATGGGATCTCCTGCATTATAAAAGGTATCCCCCCCCCCCCCCCCTTATGTTTACAGACTGCAACATAACCTTATAATACAACATCTAGACAAGGTTTTAGCCATGTCTCCTGGAGACCTATCACATCAGGTGTTGGCTGGTAACTCAAGAACCTGTTTGAACTCCTGCCCATTCACCATCAAACTTCTGGCGTTCCATTGAAGGATTAACACCATAATGAAAATTAACCAATACATGATTCCTGGCTGGACTGATTCTCAATCTTATTGAGGTCATCTTGTACATTTTCCCCTGTCAGTCCTGTGATCCCAAGATACCTCACTGCCTGCTCCATCCACTATGATCTGTATCTGCATAGTCTTTGATTGTCATTTTTCTGTGCAATTGATTGCTGCTGTCACAAATGTAACAACCTTCCTCATGTCTACTACCATTCTTGTGTTCTCCCCCATTCTGCTCTCTACATCTGGCCCAACCTGCATCCCAATCAGCCCTGGCATACCTGCTCTCCTCAGTGCTTCGATTGTTTCTGCCTGAACTACCTTCACTGCTTCTGCATATGAGATGTTACGCTCACTCCTCACCTGCTGCCCTTGCACCGGTCTTTACACCACTGAACAAGCCCCATACGTCACACTATGGGCGCCTCCCCACAGTTCCAGCACTTTAACTGGACCGTCTCCACGTATGCATGTCCCCCCCCCCCCCCCCCACACATCTCCTTTTGCCTTTACACACCACACCACACCACATGCCCAAACCTTTGACAGTTCCAGCACTGTAACTGGACCGTCTCCACGTATGCATGTCCCCCCCCACATCTCCGTTTGCCTTTACACACCACACGCCCAAACCTTTGACAGTTCCAGCACTGTAACTGGACCGTCTCCACGTATGCATGTCCCCCCCCACATCTCCGTTTGCCTTTACACACCACACGCCCAAACCTTTGACAGTTCCAGCACTGTAACTGGACCGTCTCCACGTATGCATGTCCCCCCCCACATCTCCTTTTGCCTTTACACACCACACGCCCAAACCTTTGACAGTTACAGCAACGCATTGGTGTCGGAACATATGTTCACACATAGTAACTCATACCGAATCCTAACTGTTCCTGGCAATACCAATAGTAGCACTGACAAGCTATCCACCTTGCTCCCATCTGGAGGTGCTTTGCCTCAATAAGAGAGCCGACCTTCAAGTGGTCCTTTATTTCTGACATGTTCACACTTTCTGGAACTCCGGTAATAACTCCTGTAATAACTCCTGTAATAACTCCTGTAATAACTCCTGTAATAACTCCTGTAATAACTCCTGTAATAACTCCTGTAATAACTCCTGTAATAACTCCTGTAATAACTCCTGTAATAACTCCTGTAATAACTCCTGTAATAACTCTTCACCCACTGCCGTCCAGTTTGATCCAGCAGGCTACTATCAACCACACTTTACATACCTGCTTGAGTTTGAGCACCTTCTCATACTGTTTAACATTGAAACACACCAAACTTCCATCACAAAGAACTTTAGCAGACAACCTCTCCTACTTCCTCACTCAATCCTAACCGCCCAACCTTCCTATCCATCTCTGCTCCAATCACAGCCCAGTGTTGCTCAACCACCTCCACTGGATTTCTCCCCGTTTCGGCAAGATCTTCTCCCTATTTGAAACTGACGACGCTGATTTTGTTAAGCACCCCGTTCCACGACCTCGTCTCCTTTTCGTATTTCAGACTTCCCGGCCAGTACCAGGATACAACTCAACACTAGTGGTGTAAGTTACACAATACCATTGGCTATTGCACCATGCAAGAGGTACCGTAGGCCTAAAGAAACATGACAGAGACAAAAGCAGAGTCCTGATTAGTAAAACAGCTTTATTGAATAATGGCAGATTTAACAGTTGAATAGTTCATGAGAACTTGACTACTTAAAGATTGTGATAGATGATTCCCCTATGCCAATAAAACACTCCAGAGGTCTGCCTATTCCCTAATCCAAACCAAGCAAATGAACACACAAGTTTAAAAAAATAAAGAATAAATAATTTCCCTGGTTTTAGAGCATCATCCTTGACTCTGGATTCTTGAGTTCTAACAGAATCCTTGATTATGACCATTATAAGCACTAAAACACCAACTATTTCCATCACTCTGCCTGATTGTACAGCAGTCTTCATCCATCAGCGTTCCAGTGCATTATGACGTCACATAACAATGGAACTGCTGTCTACCAAAGACCCATCTCCACAAATGGCAAACATCAATCTCCTCCACTTTGAAAACACCTCGCAGACAGCCACAGTGCTCAGAGTGATATCAAGGATGTGCACTTGTCACAGTGGCTTCAAGACCACCTGCAAGATATCCAGTTCCTCTCATTTTAATGTTGCTGTAAAATAAAGCAACAACGAGTCAGACTTACTCCATTTCCCTCCAATATCCTGTGAGCTCATCTTCTATATAATACATTGATGGTTTCCAGTAAGTCCATGTTGTTTTGCTTTGGTGGTGGTTCAACGGATTGGCATGCAAGGCTCGGTCTCACGGCAACCGCTCCAAGACCGCTCTGTTCTGTTTCCAGTCCAGCTTCTGATCCATCTGACAGTCGAGGGTCTAAAGAGCGAGAGGACCCAGCGAGTGTGTGTGGGTGTGTGGTGGCGGGGAGGGTTAGGGGTTGGGGGGTTCAGGACTCCTCCATGTCGGCTGGGGGTGAGGATGAGGTTGGGGAGGACGCCTCTGGCTCACCGTCAAGTCCCACCTTTGATGCTGGAAGATTTGCAAAATAGGTGTAGGTGTTAAAAATACACTTTCACCCAATTACTAGTATCGAGACAAAGATCAGTCTGCAGTTGTACTCTCTGTGGCAGCATTTGAAAACGACAAATAAAACACACATTTGAAACAAACTGATACATTAAATTCTGAAAACAAAGAAATTAGTTGTAACCAACTACTAAGGCCGTGAAGACCCAGAGACATACAAAGACCCAGGGACATACAAAGACCCAGGGACATACAAAGACCCAGGGACATACAAAGACCCAGGGACATACAAAGACCCAGAGACATACTAAGACCCAGAGACATACAAAGACCCAGAGACATACAAAGACCCAGGGACATACTAAGACCCAGGGACATACTAAGACCCTGGGACATACTAAGACCCTGGGACATACTAAGACCCTGGGACATACTAAGACCCAGGGACATACTAAGACCCAGGGACATACTAAGACCCAGGGACATACTAAGACCCAGGGACATACTAAGACCCAGGGACATACTAAGACCCAGGGACATACTAAGACCCAGAGACAGGTCTACAACCAGAGAGGATATGGAGGTCATGAGCTCTGTGCTGTCTGTTAGTGGCAGACCTGCCTGACGTCTGGGGAGCCGATGGAGCACCCAGCCACTCATTTGAGCCAGGCAGGCTCTGTGTGCGCAGGCATTCAAATAAGGCAACACAAGGGCAGGGAAACAGGTCGTTCGGTCTAATTGACCAAGTACAACATAAAATAAGGGTTTGTTCAATGGTAATATGGCAACAGAGTGAGCACGCTCCGTGAATATGAACGCATGCAGGAGAGTTACATGATACACCGAACTGGCAGGGCCAGCATCCACTAACACACACATACACACACACACACGGGGCTCTAAAATACAATCCGTATTGACAACTCAGTTATGATCAATTGATCTACCCTCCACATCATTAGACAAGTATAGATTACGTCATGATTATTAAAAGAAGGTTGAAAACCAGCAAAAACAAAAAAAGGTTCATTTAGGACAGAAGTATTAACTACTGTGACCAACAGATGTATATCTGTATCCCCAGTTATGTGAAATCCATAGATTAGGGCATAATGCATTTATTTACATTGACTGATTTCCTTTTGTGAACTGTAACTTTGTAAAATCTTTTAAATTGTTGCATGTTGTATTTATATATTTTTGTTCCGTGTAAGATTGGTACATCCATCCATCTCTGAACTTGTGTCGATATGTAGCCATTTGTAATGGGAATATTTCAGATGAATAAAGTTCATATTACCACAATACTTATTTATATGTTCTCCCTTTATGTAAAACACATGATTTAGAGTGTGTTATTTAGGACACTCGTTGTTTATGGGTTGCTGGTCACTAGACTTGATACTGAATGTTATGGATGTGCTCATATCTGTTGATAGTGATTGATGCCAGACTGGAGGTACGAGGACACTGGTTGTTATTGTATTCTGTAGCACTAGCAGATGATGCGCTGACTTCCTACAAGCCTCTCGGCGGTGGGTGTTCACAGAACACTGGTGTTGTGAGGTTAGAACATAGGGCCTGCTTAGAGAAGGCCAGATGGAACTTGTATTAAACAGGATTGATTTGATCAATGACTGCTCACCTTCTAGTTCTCATGGAAATTCTCTATTACACCAACAACTCTTAAAGAATATAACTTGTAAATGCCTTATGAGCTTAGTTACTGAGGTTTAGAACCGCTGGTAAAGACAATGGAAGGAGTGCGAGTCAGTCTAATAAAGGAGAGATCAGAGGGACAGAACACACACGTGCACAGTGCACCTAAACAACCACACAGTGACGGACTTACAGTGAGATGACAGAATGGATGTTTTCTATTTCAAGTCTTTCTGTGGAAATTTGGGGAAGAATACCTGTCACTGTGCTCCCTAGAACTTTACTATAAGGTGTATGACAAAAGAGTTACAGATCTTCCATGTATGGAGCAGTACCTGACTTCCGGACTGTTCTGGGCGTGTTGTTGGCCCCGCCCCCTTCCCCGGTCTTCTTGCTCAACAGACTGTTGAAGAAGTTAGCCAGCACGCCCTCGCTGGTCTGCCCGCCTAATGGCACAGCGAAAACAAAGAGACAAAACATCTCAGTTACTCTGCGAACTTGCACACACAAGGTTGGCAGGTATTGTTTATAAAAAAATAACAGTTAGGCTAGCGGTATTATTCCCTACGTACAAAATATACAGTGCATTCATATTTCCACGTTTTGTTATGTTACAGCCTTATTCTGAATAGGCTTGAATAAAACAAATCCTCAATCTACACACAACACCCCATAATAAAAAGTGAAAACTGGTTTAACATTTTTAGCAAATGTAATCAACATTAAAAAAAACAGAAATACCTTATTTACATAGGTATTCAGACCCTTTGCTATGAGACTCCAAATTGAACTCAGGTGCATATTGTTTTCATTGATCATCCTTGAGATGTTTCTACAACTTGATTGGAGTCCACCTGTGGTAAATTTAATTGATGATTGGACATGATTTGGAAAGGCAGACACCCGTCTATATAAAGGTCCCACATCTGATAATGCATGTCAGAGAAAAAAAACAAGCCATGAGGTTGAAGTTTGGAACCACCAAGACTTCCTAGAGCTGGCCGCCTGGCCAAACTGAGCATTCGCGGGAGAAGGGCCTTGTTCAGGGAGGTGACCAAGAACCTGACGGTGACTGACAGAGCTCCAGAGTTCCTCTGTGGAGATGGGAGAACCTTCCAGAAGAACAACCATCTCTGCAGCACTCCACCAATCAGGCCTTTATGGTCAAGTGGCCAGACGGAAGCCACTCCTCAGTAAAAGGCACATGACAGCCCGCTTGGAGTTTGGCCAAAGGCACCTAAAGGACTCTCAGACCGTGAGGAACAAGATTCTCTGGCCCGATTAAACTAAGATTGAATTATTTGGCCTGAATACCAAGCGTCACATCTGGAAGAATCCTGGTACCATAAAAACAGTGAAGCATGGCGGTAGCAGTATCATGCTGTGGGGTTGTTTTTCAGCAGCAGGGACGGAGAGACTAGTCAGGATCGAGGGAAAGATGAACAGAGCAAAGTACAGAGAAATCCTTGATGAAAACCTGCTCCAGAGTGCTCAGGACCTCAGACTGGGGCAAAGGTTCACCTTCCAACAGGACAAAAACCCTAAGCACACAGCCAAGACAAATGCAGGAGTGGCTTTGGGACAAGTCTCTGGTTCCACTCAAGGACACTCTATATGTCCTTGCGTGGCCCAGCCAGAGCCCGGACATGAACCCTATCGAACATCTCTGAAGATACCTAAAAATAGCTGTGCAGCAACACTCCCCATCCAACCTGACAGAACTTGAGAGGATCTGCAGAGAAGAATGGGAGAAATTCCCCAAATACAGGTGTGCCAAGCTTGAAGCGTCATACACAAGAAGACTCAAGGCTGTAATCGCTGCCAAATGTGCTTCAACAAAGTACTGAGTAAAGGGTCTAAATACTTATGTAAATGTGATCGTTCCATTTTATTTATATACATGGGCAAACATGTATTTGTTTGTCATTATGGGGTATTGTGTGTAGATGAATTAGGATTTTTTTTTAAATTTTTTTTATCCATTTTAGAATTAGGCTGCAATGTAACAAATTGTGTAAAAAGTCAAGGGTCTGAATTCCAAATGCACAGTAGGTGCAAACTTAATACTGGTGCTAAAGCTAATCTTTGTCATTTCAGTAGAATGAGTTATCGGGGATCTATGGTCTCAGTACCTGGTTGCATGGGCATCACATTGGCCACGTTTGCTGTTGCCGAGCGATTTGACACCCGTGGAGAGCCAGTGGGTGCTCTGTTTGTGGTGTCCTGAGATGAAAAGGAGGAGGAATGAAGGAGGGATGATACAGGAACAGTAGAGAGGAGAAGAAGAGGATGAGAAGGAAGGGGAGAGAAAGAGAAGAGACAGGAAAGGAAGAAGGAGTAGAGGATCATTAATTGCATATATCAGAAGATTTACATGAACTCTTTAGGTCCTTTACAGTAGCATGTTTCCCCAGACACTTACCACTGGTCTGCCTGCTGCCGCTGGGGGCTGCTTAGACAACAGGGTCTGTTAATAGACAACACAGAGCATGTAGTGTGAGAGTCCAGATAGTCCTATTAAGGGCTTCAGACTCTAACCTAATTCATATGGCAACTGGCAGAATTCAACTTATCACAGCTGAGGTCAGATTAGCATTATGCAATATTATCAAAGTAATGTTTTGGGTCATACCAGCTGTACAAATATAAACGGTACATTCTCCCTTACCTGAAGCTTTAGCAGAAACACTTGGTCGTCCTCCGCACCTAGTTCCTTTTCATGTACAAACTGCACAAAAAAAACAAACATCATAAACAAACACACACCTATATACCGTTTCTCCACAAAATGACATGCAAGTCATCCTAATGTGTTAGTTTAGTATACATCCGATTAAGTACATATTTGCCTGGCCTTGGCACTGTAATCTGAGTACAGGCAGGCTCATCCTGGTAATCTGATGTTATTTGAGATTAATGGGCCCCTCATCCCAGGGCCCATTAAAGTCCAGAGGAGAAGACTGGAGAGAGCAAACACCCAGAATCCCCTAGTCCACCCAGGCACAGCCCCAACCCTGCATGCCAGTAGTAACCTCTGACCCTGCTCAGGGCTAACGATTTTGGATTCAGTCACAATTTGAATCAACTCCAAGATACTACCCCTGGAGTGTAGGTCAGTTAAAAGGTCTGTTACACTTGTTTCTAATACTTCATGTCTGTGCCAAAAATAAGAAGGAGAAGATCTGGGAGTGACATTACCTTTCTAACAGGAGGCTGGACGATAACCTCCTCAAACTTGTCTTCCCTTTTCAACGACTGAAAGTTTTCATATAAAATGGCAACCTTTTTTTCATTATCCCATCCTGATGGGCTGGAAGACAATGAACCACAGAAGCATACAAAATATATATATAAAAAAAACAACTAATGTCATTGTGAACAGCACATGAGAAAAAGGCTAAATGTTTCATTAGTGAGAACACAGAGTCACACTTACATGAATACTGAGTCTTTGTCCACCACCTGGGCCAGCATGTCAAAGGGAAACCCGTATAATCTATGGACCAGGTATTTATACAATAGGTCGAGGTTTTTGTTTTCCTTCATTGACGTGTATAGCAGCGCTGCGCCATCTGAGAGACCACCACTTGTCAAGGATGGTATTATTGCTAGAATGGCCAACGATATCTTAAAGACCCCTCTACTACCTAGCTCAGAAAAAACATGCTCACTTCACACAAGAAAGAACAACCTGAAACTGGTGCCTGCACATTGTTGGTACATCTAAGAAAATCTGAAAATCCATTAGTTTGAAAGAATAACGCCAGAGGAATGCCAACTCTTAGGGCAGAAAAGCAGTCGGTGAGGCAGAAGGATACACTGCAAGCAGAAGTGTCGGATGTGAGACTGGATGAAGTCAAAGTGTTCTTCCCGGTAGTCATGCTCTTTCTCTAGACTGAGAAACGTGTCACACTGCAAAGGAGGGAAGTGAAGAGAGGGAAAGAGAATACTGAGAGACAGAGAGGGTAAGCCACACAAGACAAGAATGAAAAAGAAATTGAAAGCGAAGATGAGAAATAGTGTAAAACAAAATGACAGATTTTCCATCCTTTATACACATGAATAAAGAAACCATACCACTGCCACAGAAAGTCTCCTTAGATAAGTTGAGTTAACAAGGCAAGTTCCTTTCTTTCCCTAATGCCAGAGCTTTGCCCACCTTACCTTTGTACACACCACCATAACAGGCACGCCCAGGTTGTGTGTGAGTGTGTTCTCTCCCAAGGGGAGCACCACACACTCCTCCTCAGCCTCCCCAGCCACGGGGTTCCTCCTCTTGGGAGAGGCGCTGTGGTCGCCCCCTGGCTCTGTGTACTCCTGGAACTGTCGGACCACTAGCGGTAGGGGAGAGGGTGGAAGAGATTCCGTTTTACAGCTATTGCTATTTTACCCTTTTTAATTCAAACTCCGAACAATTAATCTCAATTAACTTTATAGTTTACAGTATAGTAGCATGGCTACTTAAAGTTTTAAAGAAATACTGTTGAAGTAGCTATTTCAAGTCTTTAATGTTATAAAGTAAGAACGTCTCTCTCTCAGATTCATAGACGTACATCTCTGTTCCATGTCCCTCAGTGTCTCTGGGTTGACTCTGAGCTTGTCGATGTGTTCTCGTAGCACACTGGCCCACTTCTGCAGAGAGTCCAGCACCGTCCACGGCCTGGACATGTCCACTACCAGCAGGGCCATAGTGTCGGCCATGTTCTCCCCACACACAGCAAACTTCTGGAGGCCTTTGTGGTACAGGTCACCGTCCAGAATCCATGCGTTACACATAGCATGATCTGCACACACACACACACAGTTTGGGGTCAAATCACACCAAAAAGGAGAAATTGTACAAGGCTATCCTATTGATCGTTACTGACCCATCATACACTGATGCCCAAGCTATATTATGAACTAAAACAAATCATCAAACTTGATCACCTTTGTTTTCTCATTATGTCCAAAAGACACACTTACCATCGATGTCATCATCGTGAACGTTAAAGTACAGGTACTCCAGTCCTCTGCCTTTCATGTATTCTTCAACTCCCTGCAGTTTGGCTATGAGAGTGGTCTTCCCTGCCCCCGTCTCACCTGTAGCATACATGAAACGCATACGTGCAGGTAAACTGCATGCTAAGCAAAATCATTCAAATCCGTTATAGCCTACATTAGGCCTTTAGGTCAGCTGCCTGCTGTGGCCAGTGCTCTAGGCCTATAAAAGTATATCATTTTGCATCAATGCAGCTATAGCTCACAAAATCAGTTAGGCCTATATGCAGGGCCAATACAATACCTTCAGAAAATACTCACACCCATTCACCTTTTTCAACATGTTGTTGTGTTACAAAGTGGGATTAAGATTGATGTAATTGACCTTTTTTGTAAACGATCTGCACAAAATATTCTGTAATGTCAAAGTGGAAGAAAAATTCTAACATTTGTAAAATAAAAGAGATATATATATATATATAAATAAATAAATAAATAAATAAAATAAATCTCTTGATTAGATGTATTGACTCAGTGGGTTGAAAACATGTTAGAATCACCTTTGGCAGCGATTACAGCAGTGAGCGATTTCAGTTTAAGAATTATTCCCACCTGGATTGCACAACATTTGCACATAACTATTTTTTAAGTTCTTCAAGTTCTGTCAAGTTGATTGTTGATCATTGGTAGACAGCCATTTTCAAGTCTTGCTAAGTCAAAACTTTAACTAGGCCACTCAGTAACATTCAATGTCATCTTGGTAAGCAACTCCAGTGTATATTTGGCCTTGTATTTTAGGTTATTGTCCTGCTGAAAGGTGACCATCTCTCAGTGTCTACTGGAAAGCAGACTGAACCAGGTTTTCCTCCAGGATTTTGCCACTGCTTAGCTCTATTACATTTATCTTTATCATAAAGAAAACTCCCTAGTCCTTGCTAATGACAAGCATTCTCATAACATGATGCAGCCACCCCTATGCTTGAAAATTTTAAGAGCGGTACTCAGTGTTGTGTTGGATTTGCCCCAAACAGTGCATTATTGCAAACAGAATGTTGGAATATTGTTATTCTGCAATTTCCAAATGCCTGAAGGTACCACGTTCATCTGTACAAACAATAGTATGCAAGTATAAACACCATGGGACCATGCAGCTGTCATACGTTCTCCTAGAGATGAACGTACTTTGGTGCGAAAAGTGCAAATCAATCCCAGAACAACAGCAAAGGACCTTGTGAAGATGCTGGAGAAAACAGGTACAAAAGTATCTATATCCACAGTAAAACGAGTCCTATATTGACATAATCTGAAAGGCCGCTCAGCAAGGAAGAAGCCACTGCTCAAAAACCGCCATAAAAAAGCCAGACTGCGGTTTGCAACTGCACATGGGGACAAAGATTTTACTTTTTGGAGTAATGTCCTCTGGTCTGATGAAACAAAAATAGAACTGTTTGGCTATAATGACCATCGTTATGTTTGGAGGAAAAAGGGGGAGGCTTTCAAGCCAAAGAACACCATTAAAACGAGGTTGGGATTCAAACTTGGATTTAAATGTCAGGATTTGTGAAAAACTGAGTTTAAATGTCTTTGGCTAAGGTGTATGTAAACTTCCGACTTCAACTGTAGCTCCGCATTGACATGATTGTTTGACGATAGGCGAGGGTGGGAGGTCCTGTAAACACAAACTCACTTCCTTGACAACTTCCTTCACAACAGGTCTGTGCTGCTCGGTGAAGCTCAAGAAGTATGAATGCCCTGACTTCTGCAGAGGCTGTGTCACCATAAATGCTGCAAGGCCAATGCAGACGTCGGAATGACCAAGCAGCGCCTTTCATACACGCTCCTCCGGCTCAGCAGCTCCAGAGACGTGCCTCCAACCCCCAACTGTCTGTCATACTTGCACAGGAAAATAAATCCTGAGCACAGAGAAGACAGACATGTCTAGAACTGATAATTGGTCGTATGGTGCAAGAATGACTGCATTGAATTGATTTAATGTTAAGATGGACACAGCTTAGTAGAACCAAACCATACACAGCCTCTGCTCAGCAACCTCGAACTTGAGAACGAATCGTTTGGTCGGCTGCAGTTCGTGAACGACTGAACTCTCACGGCAGTCAAGCAATGCATCCCGCCAAGAGTCGTTCACAATCTAGTCCGGTAGCAGCCACAGCTAGATGGACCTCGTTTCAAATGTATCAAGAAATAATGTAATTTGTATGCCTAGCAATTAACAAAATGTACATTGTTTAAAAGCACACATTTACAAGTCTCAGTAACAAATGACAGCTCCAATAAGCCCCCTACTGTGAATGACAGTCTTCAGTTCATCGTTTGTCGTAGAGCTGTTGTTAAGGATGTGAGTTTGTGTATACACAGGACTTATCGCCCTCACCTACCGCCAACCAATCACGTAAATGCGGAGCCATCCACATAATTACAGAATTTGAGCGGAGCACGGCGATGCGGTACAGAGCTCAATTTGGCCTCTGCGGGCCTCCGGAATTTCCATATTTGAGTCACAAATATGCCTCCGACCATATTTGGGATAAAGCATAAATTGGCTCTTACTGACTCAAATGAACAAAATGATTGTTCATCTGAACGGGTCAAAGATCGGAGTCAGTAAAAAGAGACGTCTTCACCATCACTGAGTTAGGAAGGACGCCTGTATCTTTGTAGTGACTGGGTGTATTGATACATCATCCAGTAATGAATAACTTCACCATGTTTCAACGGGATATTCAATGTCTGCTTTCGGAATTGGAAAACCTTTGTGTTTCTGTATTTGAATCTGTGTTTGAAATTCACTGCTCAACTGAGGGATAATTGTAGGTGTGGGTTACAGAGATTCAAAAATCATGTTAAACACTTTGCACACAGAGTGACTCCATGCAACTTATTATGTGACTTGTTAAGCACATTTTTACACCAAAACTTATTGGTCATTTTTGGTACATTTCAAAAAACATACTTCCACTGTTACATTATGGGGTACTGTGTGTAGGCCAGTGACCAACAAATTTAAATGTAATCCATTTTAAATTCAGGCTGCAATAACAAAATGTGGAAAAAGTCAAGGGGTGTGAATACTTTCTGAAGGCACTGTATACCACTAGTCGACCAGATAAGAAATATATGTAATCTCATTTGCTTGTTGAGGGATTTATTTTACAGATAAAACTAGCAGGTGTTGATTATAATCACTCTTTCAATGTGATCGGATCAGATCCGATCTGACCTGCAGAAATTGCCATTTTTAGTCGTCTATGAAACACTGTCCATATTTTGTTGGACAATTATAAGCGGTGCTGTTATAAATGCATTCAACAATAGCCTGCCATAATTCGGTTAATAATCAATTGGTTCTCAAACCTCGCAACAATGGTCCCAATACTGTCTGTTATTGACATTGTAATGGAATACAGAACGCGTGGTGAGAGGCACTCCTTGTCTAGCATCCCGCACACTCTGAAGTAGCGGAGGGAGCAGGTGGTCCATCCCGTGCCAATATTACACAACGCAAGCAGAAAATTAAATAGGCTTACCCATAATAAGAACATTTTTCCCAGACGGCAATTTTGACCGTGAACGCGTCGATACCTCACTCAAAATAGAGGACCTGCAAGAGAGACAATGACATCAGACAAATACCAAGCACCCGTATCCCTGCTATTCAGATGCGCTACTCCCTAGAACCAGATTTTTCTAAAACCATTCAAAGTGGCTCTGACAGGCGAGCCAGGCCTTTCTTAAGACATATTATTGTATAGTTCAGGACCAATATTCACCATAAATTCTGGCCATCCTCGTCGCTGGTTTGATTTTCTATAGAATTTAGTGTATTTGCAGTTGACGTAATTCTCACTGTCGAAGCCATCTTCTATCAGCCTTGAATGGATTAAGTGCCCGGATGTTTGAATTGGCATAATAAAGGGCGCGTTCCAGATGCCCTCATTTATAAGCGCTGCGGTCACGGCAAGTTCAAAACAAGGAAGCCACGCAGAATCACTGATCTAAAAATAATCAACTTCCAGCAGATCTGTGCAGCACCATGCACAGAGTGAAGGAGACATTTTAAATACGGGTATGTACAAAATGATAAATGATTAAATTATGCAGTTATACAATCTGTGTCTGCTCGGAATGGAAAAAGTTGCATTGATATATTTTTTGAAATTGACATTTTACTTTCAAGTTGTCTTCCAACTTGTATGTCATCTTTTTCTGCAGTCACGCTTTTTAGATGAGCGTCACAACGTCTGGACTGTAGAACTACAGGAACAACGTCTGGACTGTAGAACCACAGGAACAACGTCTGGACTGTAGAAAGGATCAGGAACCACATGAATAAGATACAGCAATCTTATTGAGCAAATTGTGACTGCAAAAAAAGATGACCTGGAACGCAAACCAATCCTCTGGCACGGCGTGTCTGCTGGTGCTAGACTTCTGTGTCCTAGCCTCCTTTCCTGTGACCTAGCCTAACCTCTTTTCCTATGTCCTAGCCTAGCCTCCTTTCCTGTTTCTTAGCCTCCTTTCCTTGATTTGCACTGATCTGAAAGCAAAGGATGAGTGAAAACAATATGGAGGATGTTTACTTTCAAATGGCTTTCATTATTTTATTTTATTTTTTGCATAAGTGTCCATGAAGGAAGGGAAAGCATGAGAGGAAGTAATTTGACTTATAGCCTTATATAGCTTTTCACTAATATAGACATTTATAAACTGGGTAGTTTGGCTTCTGGATGCTGATTGGCTGAAAGACGTGGAATATCAGACGGTATGGTTGCTTTCCACTGCTAAGACGTTGCATGAATCAACGAACGGTTGCATGCCACGTCATCGACTGTCGACTGTGTCCATCGACTTGTCATCGACTGTCAGATTGCTATAACATATGTGGTTAGCTGAAAGGTAAAATACCTATCTAGGTGTTGTAAGATCTGGCAGCGTCTAGCCTACCCCTTGCGAATCTATCAACAAATACCCAAACAAATGAAAACTGCAAAATAAAACTATTTTAATAAAAGACAAAGCCAAGTTAACAATAACATCAGTTGCCAATAGAAACAAGAATTAGAATCAAAACCTAAGGATGAACAATTCCATAAACCAATCTTGTTTGTCGCATCTGAAAATTCCTTACAAAATCATATCCTAGATCTAACGTCTCAAACGCACAGGATGTGGACATAGATTTGATCAAGTTGGCCACTCGGTGGTAAACTCTTGATCAGAATGCCGGGATTCTGATCCCCATAGAAGGGCCTTGGGAGTTTCTGGCTGCAACCTCTCCTCCAATGCAAAAGGCCTGGGAGACTGAGAAGACATTGTGCTTGGAATGATTAAGTGGTAGTCTGGGTACCAGTCTTTTTAGCTGACATTCCACTACTTGACCTCCTTGGCATATGTCACGGAAAAGGCAACAAGGAGTGGAATGTTAGCTAAAAAGACTGGTACCCAGACTAATTAAGTGGGTTCAGATCACAACCTTCAGAAGGCAGAACCACTAGATGGTGCCATAAATTTCTGGCAGCGCCATGGTCGGCACCAACACTCGTCCTTCTGAAAGAGAACGAAAAAGATAAAGTTGCATTTCAAATTTGGACTTGAAAAGTATTTGGTTGTTGTGACATAGAATAGCCTGTGTCTCCTCGCCAGTAGATTTCTTCCTGTAGTAGATCAGTCCAGCTGCTATAAAGACCACCCCCAGCAGCAGCCCACAGGCCCCGATCACCATCTTATTCTTCTCAGGACCCGGCATGGAGGGGTCTGTAATCACACAAACAATTAAGACATACATCTAATAATACATAGACTTATAAACCCTCCCTCCCAAAGCACTCGTATCTCATTCAGACACTCCAAGTCCACACACACACTTACCCCAGTCATACAGTTTGGGCTCAGTGAGGCTGAAGTGCTCCACCATACAGGCGATTCTCTCTCCAGGTGTGGGTGTGTACTCCAGGTGCGAGTGGATCTGGTAGGTCCAATCCCCATTGACCAGCTCCTCTGTGGAAGTCACATTTGAGGTCACTTCCTGTCCGTCCCTCAGCCACGTCACTCTGATTGGTTTGGGGTAGAAGTCGTAGGCGCTGCACACGAGCATGGCCAGGTGTCTGGTACTGAACGGCTCCACTGACCTCAGCCTGACGTAGGGCTCAACTGGAGAGGGAAGAACATACTGGGTTCTTCAGGGCTCGCCTCATGCTCTTTTCATGATGTTCATCTATCTCATCTAGTATGTACTCCTCCTTATCACTACCATTGAGTATGTACTCATTCACTCACCTGCCTTATCTAGTAAGTACCCATACACCACAGGAACGTTGCTGCTGCAGTATTTCTTCATTTCGTCTCTCCTCGCGGCCAGAAAAGCAGGGCCTTTGCAGGCCGTTTCAGTGAAGTTCTTCATCCATTGTGTGTAGACCGTACATTTCTCTGTTGTGCTGTTGTATTGTCCCAGTAACTTCTTGTTGCCGTAGACCTGCAGCAGAAACTCAATATCACGGGGCTCCTCGGAGCTGAACCGACACCTCATCTCAAAGTGTCCAAAATAGCCATCTGTCAAATAAACAGTCACAAACAAGATGAGATCTGGAGGTCTCCTTTCTCTTCTTTCATAATATCATCTGATCAACAGACCAGAGAAAACAAATACATTCTGTGGATTTCACTCTTTATGTATCTTTGTCTATAGAAATATAAGATGGAATAATTCTTTATCAAAATACAAACATGTTTAGTGCACGATTACAAGAACGCAGAGGATGACACACTTTGGCCACTATATACTTAAATCAAGGGTGAAATTGTAGTGTAGATATTGGAGGGGGGGGGGGGGGGGGGGGCGAACAGCAGACCAGGGGGTCCTCTCCCCTGCAATGTTTTTGGACATTTTAAAATGCCTTTCCTGCGATTGTACACAGCTTGACATCACTTATTATGCCTCTCTTTAGGGTTATTTTGAGGGATATTTGGAAGGGTATTTTGAAAACACAGTATAAGTGGAAAGTTGAAGGCCCCTCCCCCCAAAATAAAAAAAATGAATATAATTTTTAGGGAAAACAAACTTTGGGGGGGGGAAACAGCTAAGAGAAAAAAATTGCAGCTTTATACTGCTATTCTACACATTTTGTCATAAATCAGAGACAATGTTGAAGTTAGTAAGGTGATTTCTTGCAATTCTACACATTTTGGGCAGAGAAAAAAAAATGCTCTTTTATAGCTCACCTCATGCTATTCTTCAGATTTTTTCCCTTCAGTTTTAAAGCAGGTTTCCTGCTACTCTACACATTTTGACATGAGGCTGAGAGAAAATGTTGCCATTTTAAAGTAACTGTCCAGTGAAAATCTCCCTTTTAAAAGTGAATATTCTGTTAACTCATTCTGTTGTTGGGGTACACCCACACCATTCTGTTGATGGGGTACACCCACACCATTCTGTTGATGGGGTACACCCACACCATTCTGTTGATGGGGTACACCCACACCATTCTGTTGATGGGGTACACCCACACCCTTCCAAAACTGTATGGAAAACGATTTCACACTTATTGTAATTAATTATATATCATATTTCATAGAAATCTGGAAACACTGGACAGTTACTTTAAAAGTCAAATTTGGGCAAAACCCCAGGCAAAAACAACAGCTTTAAACTGTATAACTGATCAACCCACCATCATACCAGGTCATGTAATGTTAAAAAAAAAAAAAAAAAAATGGATGAATAAGATATTTGGCTACATTTGGCCATTTTTTACCAATCTCTACAGCTTCCATCCAAAAACAAATCCTGTGAAATTATATCAATACATACTGGAGTTATTCCTAAAGAAAATAATGTACTTTTCACTCCATACATTTTCCCTGACACCCAAAATTATTCGTTACATTTTGAATGCTTAGCAGGACAGGAACATGGTCCAATTCACACACTTGTCAAGAGAACACATGGTCATCTACTGCCTCTGATCTGGCAGACTCACTAAACATAAATGCGTAATTTGTAAATGATGTCTGAGTGTTGGAGTGTGCCCCTGGATATCTGTCAATTTTAAAAACAAGAAAATGGTGCCGTCTGCTTTGCATAATATAAGGAATTTGAAATGATTTATACTTTTACTTTTGATATTTAAGCATATTTTAGAAATGATATTTACTTTGATACTTAAGTATATTTAGAACCAAATACTTTTAGACGTTTACTGAAGTAGTATTTTACTAGGTGACTTCCACTTTTACTTCAGTAACTTTTTATTAAAAAGGTATCTATATTTTTACTCATGTATCACAAGTGGGTGCTTTTTCCACCACTAGACTTCAATCCCTTCAGTCTCTCTGTACAGAGACCACAAACAACAGCATTAATGTTGACTATCTCACCACTAGACTTCAATCCCTTCAGTCTCTCTGTACAGAGACCACAAACAACAGCATTAATGTTGACTATCTCACCACTAGACTTCAATCCCTTCAGTCTCTCTGTACAGAGACCACAAACAACAGCATTAATGTTGACTATCTCACCACTAGACTTCAATCCCTTCAGTCTCTCTGTACAGAGACCACAAACAACAGCATTAATGTTGACTATCTCACCACTAGACTTCAATCCCTTCAGTCTCTCTGTACAGAGACCACAAACAACAGCATTAATGTTGACTATCTCACCACTGGACTTCAATCCCTTCAGTCTCTCTGTACAGAGACCACAAACAACAGCATTCATTTTGACTATCTCACCACTACAAGTGTCTATAATGGCAGTCATTTTGCAAAGCTCAAGACGATAACTGAGACTTTGGACTGACTTTGTGTACCTTGATCAATTCAAAGTCATTCTGTGGTTCCTGTCAAACCTGATCACAACTATAGGACAGGAGCAGATTTTTACTCACCTACTCCAGACAGAGAGGAGAAGAGAAGCAATAGGTGGATGGACGAGAGATTCAGCACAGACATGTTTACTTCTCAGAACAAGAACATAGTTAGATACCTCCTTCTGTGTCTCTATGTGGTTAATGTTGGCCTGTGTCTATAACGGAACGGAACAGAATGAGGAATCAGATTGGATGGACCAATGTCAGTCCAGTAGTGAAACAGCTCTAATGTCTTTCAGGAAGTCATTTGTTATATTGTTATGCTCTCTCTCTCTCACTAAGCATATCACAAAGCACTGCAATTCATGACTGATGTGTAATTACATTACCAGCTAAAATATTGCAATCAGATTACAGATTATTTTGAAAAACTAGATTACTTCTCAAATTACTTTTAAATTCAGAATCGATGTTTGTGAAAAAATATATTGACACTTTGTTTTCTCAATTGTGCAATTCTTGTTTTCTCAAGAATTGTGCAAGTTTAAGTTTGTCCGCCTGAGCGAGAATGACCAGAAGTCAGAGACCACTATGACACACCAAATGTGTTGGATGGATCCTTTGTATTTTTCTAAAGCCTCTTTATTAAAGGGAAAGTAATGCAAAAGTAACTGAACGTAATCTGTTAGTTTGGGTAATTCAAAAGTTACGCTACGGATTACAATGACACTTAACTAGTAACGGATTACATTTAGAAAGTAACCTACCCGACCCTGTTTATGATTATTGATTTGACACCAGGCAAAGTCCCATACCAATTATTGCATACAATAAAACTCTTATTCCTGTCACTGTGTGTAAATATTAACCAACCTACTACTTTACAGTCTTGTTTGAGTTTCTATGGTATTGGTCCCACAAGCTCAGACATGCTCTCCCATTCTCACTCAGTTTCAGTACATTGTATAAAAACTTCATACTTCCTCCTGTTTACCACACAACTGATAGTTAGTAGTAAATGGTGAAATGACATTAAAGTTTGTGATCATGTAAGTATTGATGACAGAGGGGGGAATTACCCACTTGCAGTGTACAATGTAAGACGGGAACGATTAATGGCTGTGATCCATTTATGTGTCTATTATTGTTAAACATCCCAGGTTGGGTGCATATTTATGACACCTTTGATTGTTCCGAAAAAATATTTAATATTTTATTGACAGGCAAAAAATTAAACCGTTACAGAGTAGTTCATATTTGCACTGGCGTACCCCCCCCCCCCTCTCTCTCCAAAAGAAAAGGTGGGTACGCCCTGGAGGTCAGCCACCCCCTCCTCCTCTCCAAAAGAAAAGGTGGGTACGCCCTGAAGGTCAGCCCCCCCTCCCCAGATAACATATGAACATGTCATAAGCCATGGCAAAAAAAAATAAAATGACAGGAAATTAGCTGCTAAACTTCAACCTTTTCTCTCAGCCTCAGAGCAAAATGTGTAGAATAGCAGGAAATGTGCTTAAAAAATGCACATTTCTCTCTGTCCCATGGCAATGTGTGTAGAATTGCAGGAAATTAGCTTTAAAACAGCAACATTCTCTCTCAGCCTCATGGCAATATAGCATGAGATTAGTTATAAAACTGCCTATTTTTCTTTGCCCGATGGCAAAATGTGTAAAATTGTACGACATTAGCTGTTTCCCCCCTCAACAAAAAATATGCAACTGCGGTACGCCACTAATTCTGTCATATTGTTTACCTACAACTGCAAAAGAGGATTTTTTAGATTTCATATATGTCACAATTCAGTTAAACTGTTGTCCTTTGACGTACAGGAATGTTCCGGTAGCCACTCCCAACAGTCCCAGAGTCAGGCCCACTCCACAGAATACAGCAGGACCAGCACTGGACCCACTCACCTCATGTATCTTATACTCTGGGGGACAAGAGGAGAGCGGTGCCATCAAAACATTGAAGAAATACATATTTCAACTATTATATATTACAGTGGCAATAGTTTATGAGGAAACATTACCCTGAGTTTCAGATTTTATTATATCTGATAGGCTTCCAAAGACCCAATATAATTTAATAAATACCCTATTTAGAGAAACAGTTTCTCACCCCAGAACCTGGTTTTGGGGTCCTCCAAGGCTGTGTGCTCCACAGTGCAGGCATAGACATCCCCCTCCTGTGGAGTGAAACTCAGGCTGGAGAACTGGTGGAACGTTCCATCTTTATTAGGATAGTACCGACTGAGAGACGCTCCCTCAGTCACCTCCAGGCCATTCTTGGTCCAGTTGACTTTGACAGGCGGGGGGTAGAAATGATTGGCAAAGCAGATAAGGGTGTTCTCCACCCCCAGCACCTCCTCAGCCCTGGGGTAGATGGTGCTCTCAGGGGCATCTGGGGGGGGGGGGGGGATACAACCACTAGCTTTAAAATCAATCTCTCACTGTAATAAATAAATGTCACTTTTCATCTTCGTTTTAATTATTGTCATAAAGTTGATTTGCTCTTTACCTTTTACCTCAGGTGGACACTTTTCTTCTAATATCCAAAGAGCCAAGGCATCCTGACACAATCGTCTGCCTTTAACGGCATTCTTGTAGAAGTTACGAACAGTGGAGCTTGGGAATGGCCCCAGGAACTCAGGCAATGTCCAAACTTCCCGTCCACTCTGGAAGTCAGCATATACCACTTCCTCCCCATCCACCTGAAGCTCTGCCTCCGCCTCCACCTTTGTATTCTCAAGACAGCCCTGCACATAGACGGTCTCATGAGGAACTGGAAACCCAAACAGATAACATACAAGTTCAGTTGAGTGATAAATACACCAAATCATTTACATCAGCTTCAATCTTTACAAAGTGATTGAACCAAATATTGGTTCAAAGTCTATTTTAAACCGTTATCACACTTCATATATCCAGTACCTTGAATAAATTAATATGACCCTGGCCCTAATTCAATTGGCATTAAAATCAATAAAAGACTTACTTTCTGCCGAAGTGCAGACGACCGCAGTAAGAACGACAATAGCCACAGAGAGGTTCATCTCTCAGTTCGTGAGCGTGTGGGAGAACTCTGCCGAGAACAAGGCACTGACAACTCCAGTGCTGGTTCTTCCTCTCGTTTACAGATACTACTGCTGAACATGCATTACCTAGACTAGAACCAATCAGAACATTTATTTCACTCTCACTCTGTATCCAGGAGGAAACAGTTTACAGACCAGATGCCTCATTTATAAAACTGGGCGGGGGATTCACGTCAAAAGGTGGCGTACGGACAAAACACAGAAAGTGTTTACATACAAAAATATTCAGATTTTTAACAGTGCGTATGCACGTCCCACGCCGGTTTTCCGTTAGAAATCACAATCAACTCGAAATTTTTACATGTGGCGGACGCTGTGAATGCTACTGGCTCAGAAATGAAAAGGTGGTCCGACAAAAGTGGAGGTCAAAAGGTGCATCGCCTTACAGTGTTCTGCCACCGCGGAGGAAAGGACACCGGAGTTCAACCCCCTTGCCGGTATTATAGGGGAATCCCCCCTGAGTAGTGACGGAGGGGGACACGGACATGCAAGACGCACCGGATGATTCAGGTACGTAAATAGTATTCACACGTTTGAAAATAATAAAGCAGATGCATTCAAGTTGTTTAAACATTTACACATTCTATTGTTTTTAGTCTGCGTGTTCCAGTGGGGTCGGTCGGTGGCGGAGCAGGAGCTGAGTGTTCCAGTGGGGTCGATCGGTGGCGGAGCAGGAGCTGAGTGTCCCCAGCCCCGGCGTCTCCACTGCACCTTGTGCGTCAACCCTCCAGCGGCCGTGTCCCCACAGATGCAGTCCTGCAAAAGCAAACAGACACCATCAACGCTATTAACGAGGTTGCCAAGGAGTTTAAGTGCAGGCACGGCTTTGTTTCTGCTGGTGCTTCTCTGTAAAGCTGGGCCCACTACAACACAGATCCAAGAGAACAGCTCTTGGTAATGGGAACCAGCTCATAAGCCATTCCTTATCATTGGCCAGTAGATCTTGCTGGTCTCTGATAAATCGCTCTCGCCAAATCTTCCAACAGGGCCAAAGCAGCCATTGTGCGTCATTACACATTGTAATTGCATGCGTTTTAATACCCATCCATTTGATTGTCAAAGCTACCCAATTGCGTAACACCTTCAGGTGTGGTAATTACCCTGATTGTAACTGACAATGACAGGGCCATTATCACATGGACAGTTCTGCGCAACGAACATGTGATAACAATATGAAACCGTGTACTCGTATCTGCCCGACTGAGGCATCGTGAACGGCTTCAGTTTAAACAGAATTTGGACTGTTTCCATTAGTATTTATGAGAATACATTTCATAACATGCATGTATTGTTTAATAATTACAGATCCAATTAAATGATTCCCGATTAAACTGGACAACATGAGGGGTTCTTTGCAAAAACATATCTCCGTTTGTATTTATCCTAAATCGTGTCTTTCGTGTGTGAACTCCAGGTAACTCATACCATGAGGTAATATTTCGATTTATTTCACACATTGGTATTAATTTTAAAGCGTTTCTTGAGATTCCATCCTTCTGCCATCGGAGTCGCAGTTTCTCATTTCTCGAGTTAGTGCGTGTACATGTGGGCCAAAGTGTCCATTGAGGACCGCACATTCTCCCGTCAAGTTTGTTTTTTTATAAATCAAAGTTTGCTTAAAGTGACGTACGCCTTTTGTGCGTAGCAACGTTTATAGAGGACTATGGCACTATATTTAAGCAATAAGGCACAAAGGGGTGTAGCTTATGGCCAATATACCACGGCAAGAGCTGTTCTTATGCGCAAAGAGGAGTGCCTGGATACAGCCCTTAGCCGTGGGATATTGGCCATATACCACAACCACCAAGGTGACTTATTGCTATTATAAACTGGTTACCAACGTAACTCGAGCAGTAAAAATACATGTTATCATACCAGTGGTATATGGTCTGATATACCACAGCTGTCAGCCAATCAGCATTCAGGACTTGAACCACAGTTTATAATCTTGTTCTAAACACTTTATACCACCAGGAGGCACTGTCACATCACCTACTGTATTTCTCTATTTTAGAAGGCAGGATAAATCCAGTCTTCTATTAGCTTTTTGATAAACCCTTTGAAATCTTGTTTGTTTTTCCTGAACCAGACAAGAATTTCATAATCAAAGCTGTCTGAATGGTCAAACACAGTTCACGGTTCAAACTAGACTGAACGATAACAGAAAGACACAAGCAGAGATCCAGCATAATCTTGTGTCTCTCTGGGTAGCTCGGTGTAATCTTTCTGCCCAACTGTCATTGATAAGCCTAAACCTTGTCTTGGGTCTTAGTATATCTCAATGTGGCACTCGATATAATTTACAATGGCGGTTCGGAAGGCTTTGTGGGATCATACCGGCAGCTATCGTTACTTGTATTTATATAAGGAGTCTGACATATTCTCTGAGTTGCTATACAAGAAAGGCTCCATAGCTCAGTGGTTAGAGCACTGGTCTTGTAAACCAGGGGTCGCGAGTTCAATTCTCGCTGGGGCCTGACATATTTTGGCCCAGCTGATTTGTGACCCTGAGGCCAGTAGCACCTGTTGTCACACAGCAGCAGCCATTTTACTGTTGCTCTCTACAGTTAGCCAGCAACTCAAACTAACCCAGCCCTGGAAAACACATTAGGAAGTCTCTTCTCTACTTCATCTCCCAGTCTTGCTCCCAAGCAAAAAAATAACAGCATCTAAAAGAGAAAGTCATCTTTTAAAGCTGTCAAATCTCATTACAGCAGGTGATTACAGAATGTGGCACAACTAGTTTATTCAGTAAGGATGATAAGTATTTTGTTTTTTATATACATTAAAAAACAGGTAACAATATGTTGAGTGTTATCTTACAGAGGGCAGATAAAACAAGTAGCAACACTATCATCATACAGCAACATAACAAACAAATATGATTACAGACAGATCAAGGAGCAATCATCATAGGAAGGTCAAGTTATTCACTCTATTGTTTTTCCTGTAGACAGCCAACTCAGATGTGTAGACAGGTAGCTAGCTCAAAAGGTCTGTGTAGACAGTAGCCAACTCAAAAGATCTGTAGACAGTAGCTAGCTCAAAAGGTCTGTGTAGACAATAGCTAGCTCAAAAGGTCTGTGTAGACAGTAGCTAGCTCAAAATGTCTGTGTAGACAGTAGCTAGTTCAAAATGTGTGTGTAGACATCCCCATCATGACGTTAGCCAGATTGGGAGTGATAGTCTCTCGACACTAGAGGCGCTTCCTTTGTTGTCGAAAGGGGGCCAAAGGTATCCATTGGATCCCTCTCTCTGTAACAGTCCCTGTTGGTCCCTCTCCCTGAGAGTCCCAGACACCTCCTAGACATTGTTCCCCATGATGGTTTAATGTCCCTCCCAGGCCATGACAGACACGCTGAACTCCCATCTCCCAGCAGGCCTTGCGGTCAGGGTACAATGCAGGTGGCCTTGCGGAGCGCCAGGTAACCGGTGACGGCGTCAGTGGGGAGCAGGCGCAGGAAGGAGAACTCCTCAGATGACGTGAACCTCAGCTTGGTCTGGGGGTCAGTGTAGTTCGCCTGACACATGGACACATAGCATAATGCAGAGTGAGTGTGTGTGTGTGTGTAGTTCACCTGACACATACAAAATGACAACAGCTCACAGAGAGTCCATAAACATGTGTGAAGACTGTGTGTGTGTGTCAGTTACTCACAGAGAGTCCATAAACATGTGTGAAGACTGTGTGTGTGTCAGTTACTCACAGGGAGTCCAGAGATGTCTGAGTATTTCTTGGCTGGCTTCAAGGAGGGAGGGGCATCGATGCTGTAGTCTGAACACAGCAGGCTCAAAGGTCAAATTCAGGCAATCAGAGAAGGCTCAGAAAGAATCAGGTCATGTGTAATACTGCACAGAGAAGTAGCTTATAGTTACACAGCCGTCTGTTAAAATCCCCAAAATGGGTCTTCATTTTCACAGTAAACATCTGTTAAAGCAGAAACATTGACCCAAAACATCTTTCATACACAAAGTCAGACACACTCACAATTGGGGTCATTGATCTTCCAGGGTAGAGTCCGTTCCACTGCCAGAATCTGTTTCAGGTTTTTCCAGGTCCGGTTCTTTTTTCCTGCTGCAGCTCCCCCTATCCCTGAATGCTGTAGAAAGGGGGGAGAGAGGAGTGAGGCGAAGACAAGTGAGGGAAAGACAGAAAATGCTCTATCAACCAGTTATCATTTCACAAGTGTTCCCGCCCAGTCTGCTCACCACAAATATTGGGTCTTTGAAGGGCAGGGGTTTGGCTGCTGGTTCCGTTGTGGCTGGACCTACAGCGTCAGACACGCCCACTGCCTTCCCCTCAGACACCGCCTCCACTGCAGTCACCTACAGGGTCAGTTTAGCAGAATGCAACATTTTGGAATGTTTAGATAGAAATATGCCAATGTAACAGATGTGAAATGGCTAGCTAGTTAGCGGTGGTGCACGCTAATAGCGTTTCAATCGGTGACGTCACTTGCTCTGAGACCTTGAAGTAGTGGTTCCCCTTGCTCTGCAAGGGCCGGGGCTTTTGTGGGGGGATGGGTAACGATGCTTCGTGGGTGTCAGTTGTTGATGTGTGCAGAGGGTCCCTGGTTTGATCCCGGGTATGGGGGAGGGGACGGACTAAAGTTATACTGTTACACTATGTTTATACAACATGCCTCTCTGACATGTAAATAAGTGATCATGTAGGCTCTATTCATGGCATTTCTATCTGCAACGTTGTTTGGCAACTGAACTTGGCCCAGGGGACAGCTCAGCTGTTACATAACTAGCTAGATCAACCAGTTTGGACAAAGTGCAGCCAGCATTACAACCATTATGTAATCTCCCTACTTTTCAAGTTTTTGAGTGATCTTTGGTGTTTCGAAAAATAAAAAAGAGATTAGAGTTTTAGACTGCAGAACGTAGATCATAGTTTTCACTGGGACTGATCTGGAGATGATGAATAAGAGGTTAAAAAGTGGTGAAGTGAGGCTTTAACCGGGCACCCTGATCATGGACTGTTCTCTCTACTACCTCAAGCCTAGGTCCAAAAGGCTTCATAACAGCTTCTACCCCCCAATCCATAAGACTCCTGAACAGCTAATCAAAGGGCTACCTAGACCCCTCTTTTACACTGCTGACACTCTGTTTATTACCTATACATAGTCACTTTAACTCTACCTACATGTACATATTACCTCAACTAACCGGTACACCCTGTATATTGTTACTTGTTATTTATTATATTGATATTTGACTGCTGCGGTTTAATTATTTGTTACTTTGATTTTCTATTTTTTTTAACTTAACTTCTTAAAGCATTGTTGGTTAAGGGCTTGTAAGTAATCATTTCACTGTAAGGTTGTATTCGGCGTATGCGACAAATACAATTTGATTTAACTGTATTTTTTGTAATGGGAGGAGGACCAACAAAATTATTGTTACTGTATCATCGAAATCAGATCAGCATTTTAATTGGTCTGTCTATTCCTCTGCGTATGTAGTAGCTAGCTAACTAACTAACTAGCTTCGGGGAAACTACCTGTGCTTGTGTCGGGTTTGCGATGGGCTGAAATTTCTTCTTCTTGCTGTTGTTCCCACTGGCCAGTACAGCAGGAGAGATGGCGGTGTTAGCAGGTCTCTTCTTACCGCGGAGCCCGGCCAGGCTAGAAGCCAAAGCCAACGTCTGTGTTTTACCAGCTGGCGAAGCAGTTACCCTGACCGCCCCTTCTACACCCGGGCTATGGTTCGGAGAAGCCATTTCTCTGTAAATGATTTACGCAAAAAAAACGGTTAAAATGTTCATAAACACATGTTCTATTATCATTGAAAATATTTCTCGCGTAATCGTAATCACTTCCGGGTCAAAACTAGTTATAACGGCCTTCTTCTTTAATGTTTTATGGCAGACTACAACCTACTAGTGTTTTTTGCCGCCACCTAATGTTTGGCTTTTTGTCTGTTTGTCAGCCTACTTACTATTCTGCATTATTAATTCATTGCGCTGTGAAGAATTTCCCTACCAACTAACCCAACAACCTCACCACCACCACAGGACCCATTTCCCCCCAGCCAGCTTGTCTCTGCCTTATATTATTGTGTGGCCTACGCAGCATTCATTATATCCAACAAAAACAGCTCCATATCTACACTATAGGTAAATAACTTAGCAATATTTAATTAAGTTTTGCCAGAAAGATTGATCTATTAGAATATTCAGGAAGATGGTCAAGCAAGACTGATAGAGGGATAGGTGAACATACCAGGGCAGGTAGGCTACAGGTAGAGATGCAGGCAGAGGATGACGATGTAGGTCTACAGCAAGAGGTTTAAAAAGTTCGCCCAACTAGGTAATCAATAATGATCAATTATTTCCATTATCATTCTGTCACTGCATGACAATGCACCTTTGTTACAGCCAACAATCATTTGTTATTGTCTTTGAAGCCAAAAACAAGACATGCATTTGTGGGAAATGCTCTAAATAGCAAGTTGTTCAGTTGTTTTCATACCAATAGGCTTACGTGAAACCAAAATTGCACTAGCCTACTGGGTGAATAGATGAAAATAACAATTAGGCATACAGTTATCACAACAGATATTTTTAAATAGCAACAAAACAGCTTTTGGTTTCGAATGGTCACCATCAATGAAGGCCCCCCACCTCCCAATTAATTTAACCTCTGGCAATCAGATTAGAACAAGGTTTACATACAAGGCCATGTTCAAATGCCAACGTCAAATCCAAAGCAATTGGCGCACTGCCTAATCAGCTGACAGGCAAAGAAAATGGCACTGTCTCTGCACTCTGTTTTCTAAAAGTGACAGAAAATGGCACTGTCTCTGCACACTGTTTTCTAAAAGTGACAGAAAATGGCACTGTCTCTGCACTCTGTTTTCTAAAAGTGACAGAAAATGGCACTGTCTCTGCACTCTGTTTTCTAAAAGTGACAGAACATGGCACTGTCTGCACTCTGCTTTCTAAAAGTGACAGAAAATGACACTGTGTCCTGGAGGACATCTAGGAATCTCCCACCTACACACTGCTGCAACATGAGCTTAACATCTGAAATAAACTTAGTGGGTTCTGCACAAATGGTCTCACAGGATAACTGACACATCCTAACTTAACTTCATCAGGTAAAGACTCTGCATCAAAACTCAGCAGGACAGACAGTCCTGTTTCACCATGCTCTCCACCGGCTATGAGTCACACCAAGCGGTGGGCGTCATACACGGGAATCTTCCATTTCAGTTGCTCCTTCTAAACACAATGCTACCCAGTTATCACTCCTTTCAACGGCTCCAACCTTTGGGATATGGAGGTGTCATAATACCCATAAAACCTAGCGGTCAAACACGGAAATGGTTCCAATTGTTATGTTTCACTATATTGGATCACTCCAATATATTGGTATCCGGTATCACTCCGCGGAGGAGGGATACATCCGAGGTGAGGATTTACAGATTTACTCCCGTGTACACCGGTGTCACGGCTGGGGTCCGTACCTATATATAGACCCCATTGCCTCGGCACACGTTCTCTACATCACTTTTGAGGCGCACCAGCACCGTAGAGGATTGGAGTGATCCATATAGTTCACATAACCGTGGTTACATACGTAACCGTTATGTTTCACTATATTGGATTACTCCAATATATTGGTATACCCGTACCAGATTAGTCAGTGCTAGAGGGACCTGGCCAGCCAGCAACGAAGTCCCAGTGCGGGACCGAGACGCATGGGCCGTCAGTGTGGAAGGGGGGTCCCGACACAGTCCCCGGAAGGGGAGGCAACGCCCAGGACCGTTGAACCAACCGCAGAAGGAGGTGCCACATTTACCCGATAGTACCTAGAAAAGGTGCAAGAGGAAGCCCAGCTGGCCGCAGCACCGATCTCATCGAGGGGCACTCCTCTCAGTAGAGCCCAGGACGCAGTCACACCTCGTGTTGAATGTGCCATTACAGATCCCAGCACTGGCATGCAAGACAGATTTTAGAAACACTTAAAGTAAGGGCTGTATTTATATTTGGCTCTATTTAGGCTACGATTCAAAAATTCTAATTAGCGTCAAAGTAGACATAATATAAGACTACAAATCCCTACAAGCTCCTGCACGTCATCTCTAGGAAGTCACCTTTGCTAACAGGTACAGTTAAAGAAATGTAGCCAATTTACTCATTACTACATTAGATAGTTAATCCAGAGATTCTTACCTTTGCCTCTATTTGGCAGTCTTGTCCAGATCTTGATGGCATTTGTAGTTCTTTATGATGGCCACATTATCAGCAAATTAACATTTCATTTGTTGGGGGTAAACACAGACGAATACACTGATAAAAGCTTGTCCAAGAGACATTTACATGGTTATTAAAACGTCATGCCAGGGTAAGCCTACACAAAACATAGTTCTTATTTTGTGTTTCTAAAATCTCCTATGAGAAAAATGAATGGTAGAAAAAAATGATTGGAACCATTTCCTTGTTTTGTAGGTTTTATGGGTATTATGACTCATAATGTGGTACTCTATTAGCATCTCCCTAACACAGGGGTAAACTACTCCATTTATACTTCCGCAAACCTTCCAAGAGGCCTTCAAAATAAAACTATTATTTTTTGTGTGAATTACTGGCAGACTAGAGGCTGTGTTGCGTATTGCTGCATTTTGCAGGCTGTTGTGCACATTTTGGTCCACAGAAAATGGAGGAAGGGGAAATGTTACATTTCACCACCATCTAAGCCTGCACCTATACACTTGCCGCATTCAAAACAACTGTGAATTGGGAACTCTGAAATCTCTGACTTCAGACTTCATTCAAGACAACTGGGAAGTTGGGGAAAAAATCTCAGACTGGGAAAAATAGTTTGGAATGGTCCAAATCAGAATTCCAAGTCGGAAACTCAGGCATCTTTCTAGCGCTCCGACTTTCCGGCCTGAAGATCACTGACGTCATGATTTGACCTTTGAGTTCCCAGTTATCTTAAAGCACCAACTATCCCCCCAAAAAATAACCCACCACCCCATCACACTACTTTCACACTAAACGATCCTACATCAGGCCTGGGAGGATGGAGCCCCTTCTTTCAAGACTCGCTGTAGATCTTCTGCACTAAAATCTATCACACCCAAATATTTATCCCTGCTGCAACTACCACATCTATCTTCTGTGATTTCTGCACCATCAGCATAGAGCGGTTGATCACAATGGCTAGAAATGCTAGAAATCCAACCTTACTAAAACTCATCCTCTCTGGATCTCTCTTCAGGCCGACTCACTGGGGGGCTCCCAGTCAAATCACTCACCCTTGGGCTCTTCCCCCCAACTCAAACTCTGGTAATCTCAACCCTTTGCTCTCTCACAGGGCTCTTTGGATCACCTGCTGCATGGGAACATAGTCCCTTGCAAAAGTATTCATCCCTCTTGGCGTTTTTCCTATTTTGATGCATTACAACCTGTCATTTAAATTTATTTGAATTTGGATTTCATGTAATGGACATACACAAAATAGTCCAAATGGGTGAAGTGAAATTAAAAAATAACTAGTTAAAAAAAAGAAAAAACAGAAAAGTGGTGCGTGCATATCTATTCACTCCCTTTACTATGAAGCCCCTAAATAAGATCTGGTGCAACCAATTACCCTCAGAAGTCACATAATTAGTTATATACATGATCTGTCACATGATCTCAGTATATATACACCTGTTCTGAAAGGCCCCACAGTCTGCAACATCTCTAAGTAAGGGTAACCACCAAGCAAGCAGTACCATGAAGACCAAGGAGCTCTCCAAACAGGTCAGGGACAAAGTTGTGGAGAAGTACAGATCAGGGTTCGGTTATAAAAAAATATCTGAAACTTTGAACATTCCACTGAGCACCATTAAATCCATTATTAAAAAATTGAAAGAATAAGGCACCACAACAAACCTGCCAAGAGAGGGTCGCCCACCAAAACTCACGGACCAGGCAAGGAGGGCATTAATCAGAGAGGCAACAAAGAGACCAAAGATAACCCTGAAGGAGCAGCAAAGCTCCACAGCGGAGATTGGAGTATCTGTTCATAGGACCACTTTAAAGCCATACACCCCTACAGAGCCAGGCTTTACGGAGGAGTGGTCAGAAAAAAAGGCATTGCTTAAAGAAAAAAACAAGCAAACACGTTTGGTAATCGCCAAAAGGCATGTGGGAGACTCCCCAAACATATGGAAGAAGGTACTCTGGTCAGATGAGACTAAAATTGATATTTTTGGCCATCAAGGAAAACGCTATGTCTGGCTCAAACACAACACCTCTCATCACCCCGAGAAGACCATCCCCACAGTGAAGCATGGTGTTGGCAGCATCATGCTGTGGGGATGTTTTTCATTGGCAGGGACTGGGAAACTGGTCAGAATTGAAGGAATGATGGATGGCGCTAAATACAGGGAAATTGTTGAGGGAAACCTGTTTCAGTCTTCCAGAGATTTGAGACTGGGATGGTGGTTCACCTTCCAGCAGGACAATGACCCTAAGCATACTGCTAAAGCAACACTCGAGTGGTTTAAGGGGAAACATTTAAATGTATTGGAATTGCCTAGTCAAAGCCCAGACGTCAATCCAATTGAGAATCTGTGGTATGACTTAAAGATTTCTGTACACCAGCGGAACCCATCCAACTTGAAGGAGCTGGAGCAGTTTTGCCTTGAAGAATGGGCAAAATTCCCAGTGGCTATATGTGCCAAGCTTATAGATACATACCCCAAGAGACTTGCAGCTGTAATTGCTGCAAAAGGTGGCTCTACTAAGTATTGACTTTTTTTTTGGGGGGGGGGGTGAATAGTTATGCACATTCAAGTTTTCTGTTTTGTTTGTTTCACAATAAAAATATATTTTGCATCTTCAAAGTGGTTGGCGTGTTGTGTGAATCAAATGATACAGTTGTAAGGCAACAACATAGGAAAAATGCCAAGGGGGTAAATACTTTCGCAAGCCACTGAAGGACCTCACAGAATAACAACTATAACCTAACCTGATCAGGCAGAAACTCTGTCAAAGCTCAACAAGACAGACTGGGTATTCTCGGTCTCGCCATTGCCACCGGGTTTACGTTTCACCAAACACCAGGAATATTATTTTTCATTTGATCCAACTTTACACTCAACGCTACCCTACTGATCACTCCTTTGAGCAGCGCCCTGCTCCGGAGAGCAAAGCACGACGCCTTGACACGCGCAGCGCCAGCTGCCTGTGGGAGGAGGATACACAAAAAATCTAAACAATTCCACTTCTCGAAACTTTCACAATGTAACCGCTCCCAATTTGTCCTTTACCCAGCCTGAAACAACGTACTGGTCGGGGAAAAAGCAGGAATCCAGTTTTTAAATTCCTATCGGTCCAAAATCCTCTCTGATAGGTCTCCCATGGCAAACACTGGAAGTGTGTACCACAGCTGTCGCTGCAGGTACTTCCCCCCGGTCAGGATCAACTTCAGAGTGCTCACTACTGCCAACAGACTCAAGTTTCTCAAGAGAGCAAGTAGATTTATAGGTCATTTTACTTGGTTTGTATTCAGGAGATGAAAGTAGGCACTCAGGAGAGGAAGGTTTGTACTCCGGAGACATTGGCTGGTATTTTGAGCAGAACATCCCAAATAACACAAATACACTTGATTGCTATAACTAATTTCAAACAGCTTATTGAGAAATTATCATGCAGATATACTAATGAGGAAAACAACATATCTCAATGGGCAAATGTGCTACTATTAAATAACATTGTGTAATAGGACATTTATCAGATTTGAACTATTTAATTTATTTCGGTCTTTCAAAAGTTTCTTCAAGTGCAGTCGCAAAAACCATCAAGCGCTATGATGAAACTGGCTCTTGTGAGGACCGCCACAGGAAAGGAAGACCCAGAGTTACCTCTGCTGCAGAGGATAAGTTCATTAGAGTTACCAGCCTCAGAAATTGTAGGCCAAATAAATGCTTCACAGAGTTCAAGTAACAGACACATCTCAACATCAACTGTTCAGAGGAGACTGCGTGAATCAGGCCTTCAGGATCAAATTGCTGCAAAGAAACCACTACCAAAGGACACCAATCATAATAAGAGACTTGTTTGGGCCAAGAAACATGAGCAATGGAAATAAGACCGGTGGAAATCTGTTGTTTGATCTGGAGTCCAAATTTGAGATTTTTTGTTCCAACCACCGGGTCTTTGTGAGACGCAGTGTAGGTGAATGGATGATCTCCACATGTGTAGTTCCCACCGTGAAGCATGGAGGAGGAGGTGTGATGGTGTGGGGGTGCTTTGCTGGTTACACTGTCTGTGATTTATTTAGAATTCTAGGCACACAACAGCATTCTGCAACGATACGCCATCCCATCTGGTTTGGGCTTAGTGGGACTATCATTTGTTTTTCAACAGGACAATGACCCAACACAAGGGCTATTTGACCAAGAAGGAGAGTGATGGAGTGCTGCATCAGATGACCTGGCCTCGACAGTCACCCACCCTCAACCCAATTTAGATGGTTTGGGATGAGTTGGACCGCAGAGTGAAGGTAAAGCAAACAACAAGTGCTCAGTATATGTGGGAACTCCTTCAAGACTGATGGAAAAGCATTCCAGGTGAAGCTGGTTGAAAGAATGCCAAGAGTGTGCAAAGCTGCCGTCAAGGCAAAGGGTGGCTACTTTGAAGAATCTCCAATATAAAATATATTTAGATACATTTAACACTTTTTTGGTTAATACATGATTCCATATGTGTTATTTCAACAGATGAATCATGAAAAGACCAGTGTTGAATATTGTGTTTTATCAATGTGAGTGGCAGAGGTGGAGTCTGGCAAATTAGGTGAGAGGTGGAGAGGCAATCAGCACACTATGCTGGCAGCTGTCCAAGTGTAAACAGCTCTGGTGGGAAATGTTTCCTACTGAAAATTAGATTCATTTTTCCACCTGGCTGAGGGAGTGTGTGTCTGAAGGCAAACAATGTTGACGTGTTTGGTTATTTTTAATTACAGTATATAGAGAGAGGGGGAGCTATAACTCCTCAAATGCACTCCTCCAATAAAGCCCTAGTCTCTTTTTCACACACACATATTCACTCCTCGGTTGAAGTTTAACACTATATCTGTGTTGTTTTGCATTACAAAGATAAACTGTGTTAGTCCATGTCTAGTCAGGCGTATGCTGTGCTGGTGATGTTCCATAGAACCTTCAGTGTTCTCTCGGAGTGTTCTCCCTCATCACAAGACTCATGCAAAAACCATCAGCTCCTGGAGAGGGGAGTAGGAATCACATTTGGGCTAAGCAGTGAGTACCTGCATCCCATGAGTCAGAAACCTTGGTCCAGTCCACTTTTCAGGGCATATACTGTACAGGTGTAATTTGAAATGTCTGCTAAGAAGTTTTTGATGGATATTCACAGAAAACCACCATGTTATTCTGTTTGTTCCATTCTTGTTCCTTTAACGACAGTTTATTAGAGAAAATGCCATTCCTTTGCCACTTGTCAGCCAGTTATTGCCATGCAAAAGACTGCCGGTCTCACAGTAATTGACTGTTATTTATTTAAACACATTTAGCATCTCCTGATCTCCCCACTGTCACGGTTTTCTGTATGGGAAGGAGAGTCAGACCAAAATGCGGCGTGGCTATTGCAATCCATGTTTAATAGGACAAAGTAAACGCGATCAAATACCAAAAAACACAACACCTAAACCGCCTAATACTGGTGCAAAGTAACACAGCAACAGACTAAGGACAATCACCCACAAAACCCAACACCAAACAGGCTACCTAAATATGGTTCCCAATCAGAGACAATGAGGAACACCTGCCTCTGATTGAGAACCATATCAGGCCAAACATAGAACTAGACAAACTAGACATGTAACATAGAATGCCCACCCAGCTCACACCCTGACCAACCAAAACATAGAAACATACAAAGCAAACTATGGTCAGGGTGTGACAGACACCTACAAGCTGCTGATGCCTGCTTTTGGAACAGCTACATTTTAAAAAGTATAATAAATCAATTGAATATACAACGTCACAATAAATCAATTCTTTATTTTAGGCAGGTCTAAAGAAACAGAAGGACAGAATATGAGTTGACCTATCTGGCTTTGTGTCACGACTTCCACCACTGTTCGGGCGGCGCTCGGCGGTCGTCGTCACCAGTCTACTAGCTGCCACCGATTCCCTTTTCCTTTTCTGTTGGATATGTCTCGGTCAGTCTGACCTTGGGTTATCACCCCGAGAGTAATGGGCAGGTGGAGAGAGTGAACCAGGATGTGGGTTGGTTTCTGCGGTTGTATTGCCAGGACGGTCCAGGAGAATGGGCGAGGTAAGTCCCATGGTCGGAGGTGGCTCAGAACTTCCCACCACAAAAGGACCAAGCAGCGTGGTAAGGGGGACTCATGGACTTGGGAGGAAATCCTGGACGATAAAGGACCCTGGAGTCAGGCTGGGGAATATCACCGTCCCAAGGAGGAGCTGGAGGCAGCAAAGGCGGAACAGCATCGTTACGAGGGAACACGGCTAGCAAGGAAGCCCGAGAGGCAGACCCAATCTTTTTTGGGGGGGGAGGGGGGGGGGGGCACAGGGAGATTGGCAGAGTCGGATTATAGACCTGAGCCAACTCCCCGTGTTTACCGTGGCGAGCGTCGTACTGGTCAGGCACGGTGTTATGCGGTGTAGCGCACGGTGTCTCCAGTGCACGTTCACAGCCCGGTGCGCTACATCCCAGCTCCCCGCATCTGCCGGGCTAGGGTGAGCATCCAGCCAGGACGGATGGTGCCGGCTCAGCGCGCCTGGTCTCCAGTGCGTCTCTTCGGCCCAGGATATCCTGCGCCGGGTCTGCGCACTGTGTCTCCGGTACGTCTGCACAGCCCAGTGAGTCCTGTGCCAGCGCCCCGCATTTGCAGGGCGAAGATAACCACCACAAAAGGAATATGTACGCTCCCCACGCTGCACCTTGGTCCACTTCCTTTGACGGCCGTGACACTATGCGCCATGCCATAGGCTGTAGGCTTGTTCATTTAGCAGACAAGACATGCTTATAAGTCCCATGCCATTATTTTATATTATATGATTTTAAAGTAAGGACATTATAAATTAACTTAGCTGAATACAATATAAATTATTTTTTTCCCATTCAGAGCTAAAGTGCGCCTATGAAGTTGGTATGTTGACTATAAAATGTATAATTTGAAACAGGTACTACTATATGCTAGTTATTTGGCAACTTTAGTTGTGAATGATACAAACCCTAGAATGTCTTACCAATCAAAAGGTGGTGCTTTGTTCCTTGCATCAGGCAGCACTAGCTGTTCTCTCCAGCTCTCATCAAGTGATAATTATTTCACCCATTAGACTATTTTTAATGAAATTTTGTCTTTACTAATATGTAAAATGAGTTTCGATTTAAAATGTCCCATTATGAAATGGGCAGAAACGGGCAAGAGGGAAATACATATCATCCGTATGCACTCAAATAGCAAATGGAGGCTACAGGTTCATTCCATGTTGGGTCGGCTACACAGGTTATTTTTCCACGAAACAGGTGATATTGCACACAAACTCTGTATGTCATGGGCTCTCCAACCCTGTTCCTGCAGCTACCCAGTGATTCATTTGTGAAACCAAGTGAAATCTGTTCTGGAACATGATAGTAACATGTTCTCCCAACTAAACATATTTCATTAAACTGTTGTCTGCCCCTCTCTGCGTGCTGGAGAAAGGAATGAAGGAGAGAGGGGAGGAGATGGAAATGCATTGGTTCAGATATTGTGTAGCTAAAGGTGACACATTGCCTATTGATTATATAAAACATATTTAAATATGCCCTTTTACTAGGCTTTTCAAAATCATATAGAAATTCACTATAATGTAGTCTAACTCTGAATTTGTTTAATATAGACTAGACAAATGATGTACCATAGATATATTCTGTAATATGTGGCTAGGCTATGTACTGTATAACAGCACAATCATTTCTTAAATTCAGATTTTATTTTATATATTCAAATGGGTGTTTTGAATGAATCATCAGACTTAGAAAGCGCTGTCCATTCCTTTGTGTTAGGCTTTGAAACAACATCCACAAAGACCATGTTTTCCATTCAGTTTCAACCATGTTGTTGAACTTCTATCTTCAAATTGAGTTTTAAAAGCACATAGTGTTTTGATGTGATTTTCCATTGCATTTGCATTGATGTCAGAGTGGTTGGAGGGACGGTAGAGCCCTGAGTACCAGGCCATTAGCGACCTGATGATCGTTAGTGAGTTGGGTACTACTAACACATGTCCAGAGTGCATAAGAGGAGATTACACACACACACACACACTAAAAAGCAAATGGTCCTATTAGTAACTCAGGGAGACTAAGGCCTGTCCCCATTCTACCCTGGTATAGAGTTTCTATCCACCTCGGTGGCATGATATATGTCTTAGTGTTCATGACCATCTGAAAACATTCAGTGAGGTTATTATCTAATCTTCTTTGCCACTGCCCTCCGGCAGCAGAGGAGTTCCTCAGGCAATACTAAAGTCAATAATCCCCTTTCCACTGTACCTAACAGGTACCTGGGGTTAATGTGCCAACACGGTAAAGAACTGAGTCAGGGCTGTGGTTACTACTGTGTAATGACTGTGTTACTAAGGACTGTGGTACTGTACATGCTTACGCTGTGGTAGTTCAAACAGACTTATGCCTTTCACAAACATCTGTTACAGAGACTTGCCTGCAGGAGAGCCATCAGCTCACAGCAGCTCCCCCAGAGAAAGACCTGTCAGCATCCAGACGTCAACACAGGATGAAGATAATATAATAATATATACATAATATAATATATACATGCCATTTAAATAGGCCAGATGTGCAGTAGGGTTTGTGTGTGTGAATGTGTGTGCACAACAGTGTTGCCTGTTGTGTATCTGTGAAGGAAGGAATCTGTTGAGACAGGGGAAGCCTCTGACATCTCATCCATATTACATCCCCAGCAGGATGCTGCTACATGTTACACATAAATAAGGCATTTCGGGAGACTCTGGTGCAAACAGGCATGAATGTTTTATGAACAAGGTTAAACTGTGAGCTGTAACTGTGGGGCACTGGACCCCAAAACTTCCCTGTCTTTAACGGACACGTCAACTGTCAGATAACTGACTTCAAGAGATGTTTACATCAGAGCCATCTTGTTTATATTCACACATCAGCTGCCCTCCAGCTGGAGATCTACAATACATGTTCCTGGGTGCTACAGAGGGCTCTGTACTCCACCTGGAGATCTACAATACATGTTACATGTTCCTGGGTGCTACAGAGGGCTCTGTAATCGTAGTATTGATTATATGCTCTTGCTTTCTAGTGGTCTAAATGAGTAAGGAGGCCTTGTTTTCATTAAAAGATATCTGCGTGTCAATCTTCAATATTCATCAACAGGACTTGCAGGCAATTATGAGATGCAGGTTGGGATTCTATTGTGCCAAATAGAATACCTCACAACATGTTACTAGGAGCCTTTCTATCCAGCTATTTCTCAATGAACACAATCTCAATGTCACTCGGGTGTGAGAGAGGAGGGCCATGGCATGCATGCAGCCGCATCCCATATCTCTCCAATCCAAAATGAAATCTACAATCGGCTTCCTATTTCATAACAAAGCATCCTTCACTCATGCCGCCAAACTTACCCTTGTAAAACTGACTATTCTGCCGATCCTTGACTTCGGCGATGTCATTTACAAATTAGCCCCCAACACTCTACTCAGCAAACTGGATGTAGTCTTTCACAGTGCCATCGGTTTTATCACCAAAGCCCAATATACTAACCACCACTGCAACCTGTATGCTCTCGTTGGCTGACCCTCACTACATATCCGTCGCCAAACCCACTAGCTCCAGGTCATCTATAAGTCTTTGCTAGGTAAAGCCCCGCCATATCTCAGCTCACTGGTCACCATAGCAACACCCACCCGTAGCACGCGCTCCAGCAGGTAATTGCACTGGTGATCCCCAAAGCCAACACTTACTTTGGCTGCCTTTCCACCCAGTTCTCTGCTGCCAATGACTGGAACAAATTGCAAAAATCTCTGAAGCTGGAGTCTTATATCTCCCTCTCTACCTTTAAGCATCAGCTGTCAGAGCAGCTTACTGTACCTGTACTCAGCCAATCTGTAAATAGCACACCCAACTACCTCATCCTCCTATTGTTACTTGTTACTTATCCTCTTGCTTTTTTGCACTCCAGTATCTCTACTTGCACATCATCATCTGCACATCAGTCCAGTATTAATGCTAAATTGTAATTATTTTCCCTACTCTTCTACATTTGCAAACACTGTACATTTTCTATTTTTCTTTTCTTTTGCGTTATTGACTGTACATTTGTTTATGTGTAACTCTGTGTTGTTGTTTTTGTCGCACTGCTTTGCTTTATCTTGACCAAGTCGCAGTTGTAAATGAGATCTTGCTCTCAACTGGCCTACCTGGTTAAATAAAGGTGAAATAAAATAAATTAATAAAAAAATAGATTTTGTTCTTGAAGGTTGTGATTTAAAAGCGGATTAATGTCACAGAGTTGATACAGTCTTCTACTCCACTGACTCTCTAGATATGAGCCAAAGATCAGACCCAGAGCCTGCAGCACCACCCCATCAATCTGTGTCAGGAGGCCTTCGACTGGCGCCGGATATGAGTGAATGATGTGTACGGTGATATGGCTGGCTCAAATGTGTGTATGTTTGAGCTAATGGATTGGGGTCAAATCCATTTCAATTCCAGTCAATTCAGAATGTAAACCAGGTTCCAATTCCACATTATGCTCATTAAAAGGCATTGAAGATCAATGGAATTTCAGGGTACTTACTGAATTGACACCGAACCTGGTGTGCTGTCTGCGTGTTAACGGAGGTGTCTCGCAAGGTGTGTGTGTTAGAGAGATATAAAGATTGATCACATCTGATGTGTGTGCTTGTGTGTGTGTTTGCCCCCAGGGAAGAGAGACCAGACCATCAGCTCATATTTCACACTCAGCTTTGGTGTCATTCCATATCAGTGGACACTGAGGGGGAGAGACAGCTGGCCTAGGAGAAGAATGGCTAACAGAATGTGAGGTCTACCCTATTGAACCTTTATGCACCTATAAGTTGCTCTGGATCAGAGTGATGCGAGTGCTAAATGACTGGATTATAAGTGTGTGGCCAATAAGCACTATGAGGCCAATAAGCAATGAGGCCAATAAGCACTATGAGGCCAATAAGCAATGAGGCCAATAAGCAATGAGGCCAATAAGCATTGAGGCCAATAAGCAACGAGGCCAATAAGCAACGAGGCCAATAAGCAACGAGGCCAATAAGCAATGAGGCCAATAAGCAATGAGGCCAATAAGCAATGAGGCCAATAAGCACCATGAGGCCAATAAGCAATGAGGCCAATAAGCAATGAGGCCAATAAGCAAAGAGTTCAATAAGCACTATGAGACCAATAAGCAACAAGGCCAATAAGCACTATGAGACCAATAAGCAACAAGGCCAATAAGCACTATGAGACCAATAAGCACTCTGAGACCAATGAGCAATATGAGACCAATAAACCTGTGAGGAAAACCAGTTAGAAGACTGCAAATTGCTGTGGATTATAGTGTCTGGATTATAATAAGAAATAAGGTAGTGTGAGGAGACTGTCTGCACTATTATATGCACAACTGTCTGTACTAAACCCTTGAGTTGTCAGTGTTCATAATCAATCCAATCCAACCACACTAGAGGTCTCACTATGAACCTAAAATAGTAGAAGAGCATCATTTTTCAAGTCTCACAAAATTACACCACAATCATTTTATTTTGTATTAGTGAGAGATAGCTCCCCTCCAGGAGTTTATGGTGTGCAGTGGGAGTAAGTTAGAGCTATGTTAAAGGAAGAGAATTTACATTCGTTCTGCCTGGACTCCATTCAGTTACACCAGAGCAGGCCTGTTATGAGAAAGGGAATTTGTGTCTGTGCAAGAGTACTCAGGGTACAACATATACAGTGCCTTAGGAAAGTATTCAGACCCCTTGACTTTATCCACATTTTGTTACGTTACAGCCTTATTCTAAAATTGATAAAACTGTATTTTTTTCCTTATCAATCCACACATAATACCCCACAATGCCAAAGCAAAAATAGGTTTATAGACATTTTTTGCAAATGTATTACAAATATAAAACGTAAAATATCACATTTACGTAAATACTCAGACCCTATACTCAAAACTGGGGAGCGTTGCTGCACAGCTATGTTAAGGTCTCTCCAGAGATGTTCAATCGGGTTTAAGTCCGGGCTCTGGCTGGGCCACTCAAGGACATTCAGAGACTTGTCCCAAAGCCACTCCTGCGTTGTCTTGGCTGTGTGCTTAGGGTTGTTGTCCTGTTGGAAGGTGAACCATCGGCCCAGTCTGAGGTCCTGAGCACTCTGGAGCAGGTTTTCATCAAGGATCTCTCTGTACTTTGCTCCGTTCATCTTTGCCTTGATCCTGACCAGTCTCTCAGTCCTTTCTACTGAAAAACATCCCCACAGCATGATGCTGCCACCACCATGCTTCACCTTATGGATGGTGCCAGGTTTCCTCCAGACGTGACACTTGGCAATCAGGCCAAAGAGTTCCGTCTTGGTTTCTTCAGACCAGAGAATCTTGTTTCTCATGCCTTTTTGCAAACTCCAAGCGGGTTTTCATGTGATTTTTACTGAGGAGTGGCTTCCGTCTAGCCACTCTACCATAAATGCCTGGTTGTCCTTCTGGAAGTTTCTCCCATCACCACAGAGGAACTGGAGCTCTGTCAGAGTGACCATCGGGTTCTTGGTCACCTCCCTGAGCGGCCCTGACATGCACTGTCAACTGTGGGACCTTATATAGGCAGGCGGTTGTGTGCCTTTCCAAATCATGTCCAATCAATTGAATTTACCACAGGTGGACTACAACCTAAGTTGTAGAAACATCTCAAGGACGATCAATGGAAAGCTCAATTTCGAGTCTCAAAACAAAGGGTCTGAATACTTATGTAAATAAGGTATTTCTGTTTTAAAAAAGTATACATTTGCAAAAATTTCTCAGAACCTGTTTTCACTTTATCATTGTGGGGTATTGTGTGTAGATTGATGGGTAAAAATATGAATTTAATCAATTTTAGAATAAGGCTGTAAAGTAACAAAATGTGGAAAAAGTCAAGGGGTTTGAATACTTTCCGATTGCTCTGTATATAATGTGATATTTTTCTATACAGCACGGAATACCTACCAATCATTATAGCCTATACTGCCTATTTAAATGGATGAGATTAATTGCCATAGAATATGAGTTTGGGGAGGGGGAAATAGGTAGGCCTATAGCTTGCATGGAATAAGAAACGAGTGGTCGGAAATTGGCTTGGCTTTTACAGCACAGAAACGTCACTGTTATGGACTTTGCATTTCCTCTATACAACATTCTATCAATAAGATGTCAGTGTGGATTGTTTACTACCTGCTTCATCAGTTCATCTGGGATGGTTTAAGTGTGTTCCCAGACAGCACTGTATCTTTCCTCATTATTTACTATGCCAATAAGAGAGGAGGTGCCAGGGAACGTTCAAGCATTACCTCCACCAGACAGTGAGAGAGTGAGAGAGTCAGAGAGAGTCAGAGAGAGATAGAGGGAGAGGGACAGAGAGAGAGAGGGACAGAGAGAGAGGGAGAAAGAGAGACAGACAGACAGAGAGAGAGAGCAAGCGAGAGACAGAGAGAGAGAGCGAGAGAGGGAGAGAGAGAGAGAGAAAGCAATCAGAATCAATGACTTCATTTTCTCCAGTTGATAAGAAGCGCGACCCATTCACAGTCATGGTGAATGGAACTTGCTGATAGTCAGGCCCAGAGTGTAATTTAATGAGGGAAACATGTATAATATCTGACACTGTTGGCCTACCGTGTCTTCGAAAAGTATTCAGACTCCTTGACCTTTTCCGCATTTTGTTATGTTACAGCCTTATTCTAAAATTGATTAAATAAATAAAAATCCTCAGATATCTACACAAAATACCCCATATTGACAAAGCGAAAACAGTTCCTTAAATCCCTTATTTACATACTGTAAGTATTCAGACCCTTTGCTGTGAGACTCAAAATTGAGCTCAGGTGCATGCTGTTTCCATTGAACATCCTTGAGATGTTTCTACAACTTAGGTTGTAGTCCACCTGTGGTAAATTCAATTGATTGGACATGATTTTTTAAGGCACACACCTGTCTATATAAGGTCTCACAGTTGACAGTGCATGTCACAGTAAAGACAAAGCTATGAGGTCGAAGTAATTGTCCGTAGAGCTCAGAGACAGGATTGTGTCGAGGCACAGATCTGGAAAAGGGTACCAAAACATTCCTGCAGCATTGAAGTTCCCCTAGAACACAGTGGTCTCCATCATTCTTAAAAGGAAGAAGTTTGGAACCACCAAGACACTTCCTAGAGTTGGCTGCCCGGGCCTTGGTCAGGGAGGGGACCAGGAACCCGATGGTCCCTCTGACAGAGCTCCAGAGTTCCTCTGTGGAGATGGGAGAAACTTCCAGAAGGACAACCAGGCATTTATGGTAGAGTGGCTAGACGGAAGTTTGCAAAAAGGCACCTAAAGACTCAAACCATGAGAAACATGATTCTTTGGTCTGATGAAACCAAGATGGAACTCTTTGGCCTGATTGCCAAGTGTCACGTCTGGAGGAAACCTGGCACCATCCATAAGGTGAAGCATGGTGGTGGCAGCATCATGCTATGGGGATGTTTTTCAACGGCAGGGACTGGGAGACTAGTCAGGATCGAGGGAAAAATAAACAAAGCAAATTACAGAGAGATCCTTGAGAGCGCCCAGGACCTCAGACCGGGTCAAAGGTTCACCTTCCAACAGGACAACAACCCTAAGCACACAGCCAAGACGACGCAGGAGTGGCTTCGGAACAAGTCTCTGAATGTCCTTGAGTGGCCCTGTCAGAGTCCAGAGTTGAACCGGACGGAACTAGCTGTGAAGCAATGCTCCCCGTCCAACCTGACAGAGCTTGAGAGGATCTGCAGAGAAGAATGGGAGAAACATCCCAAATACAGGTGTGCCATGCTTGTAGTGTCATACCCAAGAAGACTTAAGGCTGTAATCGCTGCCAAAGGTGCTTCAACAAAGTACTGAGTCAAGGGTTTGAATACTTATGTAAATGTGATATTTCCGTTTTTTTTTTTTTACCAAATGTTCAAAAATGTCTAAAAACCTGTTTTTGCTTTGTCATTATGGGTTATTGTGTGAAGATTGATGAGGAAAAAAGCGATTTAATACATTTTAGAATAAGGATTAATTTAAGAAAAAGTAAACGGGTCTGAATACTTCCCGAATGCACTGTACATTGTGTCCAACAGGTGTTATTAAAATGTAATTCACATGCTATTCTTATTTACACCCAATGTCATCAAGGAAAACCTATGAAACACAACACAGCATTGAGAATGTTACAATTTTCTTAGACTGGATAGAATGGGCCTATAGCCAGTAAATGAACCAACTACAACTAGGCCCCTGCCATGCAGGACTGTAGTGGAAATAGGAGATTGAACAATCTCCATAAATGGGTCGTGTAGATGGCGCTATAGGACTTGAATTAGCCTATTCCTGAGAGAGGGGCAGGGCATTATTACATCGAGTTTGATGAATAGCAACAAAATAGGCCAATTTGTTCATCTGACCCAAGTAGGCTATTACAGCTAAAAAGTCGCCTATGCTTTTCTTAATAAGTCATCCTTATTAAATGTGTAAACCATTTCAAAGCCACCAGTGTATTACGAATGACGTTACTGCAGTGTTGTAATTTTCTTCCGGGTTGGGCTGGAGAGGGAGGATGCTTTCATATCGGGATCACAGTCATTGGGTGCGATGCTGCCTCTGGGTGCTCTGCAACCTACAGCCGCCCGACCGACTGCCGCAGGGGCTTTCTGAACCCGAGCCGAGTGCTGCCTACACACACAAGCTACCAGCTCTCATACTCGGCAAAATTGCTCTGCTATCACGTACTGACCTAATAGTATACGATGTTTTCAATGGACGCCGTTTCGCACGACATTTTTTAAGTCGTAGTTTTCGAACATGGAAATGACCTCTTCTTCTCGGATTATTTTTGGGGTACAACTGTGATCTCTTCATCACACATCGACTGGAGCAGAGTCAGACACTCCATTTGCTAGCGCATGCGAACATCTCGTCTTTGGCAGTTAGCTTGGTAACGTTAGTCGACGTGTCTAGCTTTCTGGATGTTTAGTGTCCATAATACTGGATTTAGTTTTCAGTTGCCCTTGGCATCGAGCTAGTTTTAGATTGGGTATTGTTTTAAACACCATTATCTAGCTAAAGCTGGCTAGCTGCGTGTTATAACAAGCAAGGGAGATTTTGTTCGTCAAAGCACATCTGACTGGTTCGAGATCAGCAGGGGGTTCGTTGGGATACGGAATGCGACTCGCTAAATAACCAAGCCTCGGCTACACAGGAGAAACCACATACATTTCTCCGTTTTCATTCAAAAGGTACGTATTTAAATGTTAGCAAATAATACCCGACATGTATTGCTGGAAAAGTGGTGTTGAATTGTGTTGTTTATGCTAAACCAGTCGGTAATTGAGCTAGCTAATCCATAACCAGCTAGCTGGCAAGCAAGCACTGCCGTTGTCGATGATTGACAGCGTCTGGCCAGGTAACGGTAACTAACGGTCACATGGTCGGCTGGAGGAAGGCTGGAGATGTTGTGTTGGACATCTGTAGACCACGACAGGAAATATATGCCTGTACATGAAAAGCTGCTGTGTAATTTCAATATTCATGCTGTCATCAATTATTCTACTGAAATATGTATTTTACTGTAGCAAGTAAAACATCTAGTCTTTGCTTAAACTGTCCCCAAAATGTTTGTTTTCTGTGAGCATTTGGATGGAATGGTCTAACTACTCACAAATGCCCTTGTTATGATGATATATTGCTCTCAATAATGACTTATCACAAAATAGCATTGACCTGAAAGTAAGCCAAGGTTTAGGCCTAGTCACTAACATTTCATATAGCCTATTGTTAGTTGCTCCCCGTGTCTGTATTAATGTCAGTAGGCCTACTTAAAATGGTTTGGGTAGCTATCACAGAAATGCAATAAGTAACAGCCCCTATTCCAACCAACTCTAGTATAATGCAATCATCAAAAGTACTAGTGTAACAAATGAACATCTTTACAATAGTAATTACAGCGTTACAACACATGTATAAGAGCAACTAAATATGACTGTATGACTTCTTACCACCAGTTGTGAACTCTGAGTCAGTTGGAGTCGGTCCAGAATGAGGCCTATAGCCATGCATGCCTCTCCCAGCTCCAGCTCGTGCTCTACAATAGGCCTGAAGTTGATTACATTTCATGTAACCTAATCCGGATGGGACCTTTTATAGAGGCGCGTTAATGTATGTGGATTCCGGGCCAGAGCAGGTCTATGTGTGTGTGTGTTTCTGTGTGTGAAAGAGAGTGTTTGTCTTTGTATGTGAGCAGAGCGAGCCAGTGAGCGTGCACTCACAGTGCTGTAATTATACATCTGATAGATAAGGAAATGGATTCACAATCAATCCTGTAACTCTCTGGCTGCAGATGAAGATGTAGGGGAATGAAATGAGTCTGTCATGTTTCTCCAGGGGCAGGAAGAGATGGGCATCCATTATTTATACTCTGTGCCTGTGGATGAGGCCCAGGCTCTGTGGCTCTGGCTTGCACAATAGGAGAACATGTGCAGAACAGAGCAGCGCTGGAGGGAAACTATCTGGCCTTATCTGTTAGCATGGGCCCCCCGCTACCCAGAGCACAATGTGGCCAGAGGGCATGGATGGCTGTGTACACTGAAACACAACACTGTGTTATTGCTTACAGCAGCAGAGAGCTGAGCTTGGAGTGACGACTGCAGCTGAACCGCAAAGAGGGAGAGAGAATACAGTTGTCCTTTAGCAACAGTTTAAATGTAATGACAGTTGCACAAGCTCTCTCTTTCTCTCTCTCTCTCTCTCTCTCTCTCTCTCTCTATCCCTCCCTCCCTCACACACACACACACACACACACACACACACACACACACACACACCCTTTCTCAAACCATGTGTGACTTCAGGCATTTGATGTTCAAAGCCCCTCTAAGTCCTCGGTCTGGCGATGTTGTGCCATGTTTTGAATCCCCCCTCAAGTGAGACTGAAAGTTATTGTGTCATGTTTACTACCCTTCTACAGTGGAAATGCTGTGGGTTAGCCAATAGCCAAGCCCTGTTTTAAGGCATTACTGTCCAGCATTCACAGGAAATGAATCATGTTCCTCAATTCAAGGTCGTGGCGTCTGCATGATGTGTTTCCTGTCCTGCTGCGTGTTCAGGTCCAGACCACAGCAGATGTGCTCCCCTATTTGGTGTGTGTGTGTTTCTGAGTCTGTCTGTGTGTTTCTCTAAGAGAGTGGATTTAGTGAGTGTGTGTAGTTTGGAGTTGCTCTGGTGGAACAATAGCTCTATTCTGCGCTGTCTCTCTGGAGGAAGGCAGCGTTGGTTCTCCCTGAGCTGTGCCAGTGAGGCAGGCTCAGACTCAAACTGGGTGACTGGGGTTGGGTAGGATTGGGTTTCCCCAGCCACCTGGAGCTCCCAGCACAAGAATGCCATTGTTCCCTCTGGTCCGTGGCCGGAACACAGAACCCTGCAGACTGGGGATGAGGAGTCACCCTGTATCACCTGATATCTAAACCCTGTATCATTATAACTGACCCACAGAGATCTATATCACTGCAGCCTGTAGATTTTAGTCATTTAGCATACGCTCTTATCCGGAGAGACTTAGAGGAGCAATTAGGGTTAATTGCCTTGCTCAATGGCATCTCGGCAGATTTCACCTAGTCGGCTCAAGGATTCGAACCAGCGACTTTTCAGTTAATGTCCCGCTAGGTTACCTACCAGAATCCCATATTAATAACTCAGACTGACCTTCATCACTGGCCCATGTAGCCTAGGCCTAGTTTATCTCCCTGTGTCGAAGGCTGGGACAGGGGAACAACACTAGGAGTGGGATTAAGTTGGATATTGACGCTGATCCAAGGTCGTGTTGTCTTTTCACATAATGGGTAAAGTTAGGATTTGGGGAAGGCAAGCTGATCCTAGATCTGTGCCTAAGAACAACTTCTGTCCAGAACGGGATGAATTGGATGGTTATCTATTTTATAGTTAGAAAGAAGGAAGGAAGGAAGGAAGGAAGAAGGATGTACTGTTGTATTTCCTGTTGATCCCCAGTATTGATCGATGCAACTGACACGACAATGAGATTATCTCAGATGATCGGTTTTAGATTGTTGAGGCTTTTGACTCTCAAAATTACCATTGTTCATAGAGAAACAATGAAATTTGATCTTCTGTTAAATCACATCGAAAAACCTTTTTTTAGGTCTGGAAGAAAACGAACACATTTTTATTTTAGAGTGTAATTCCCCTTTAATTGGCATCTATCAAGTGAGGAATGTGCTGAGGAATGTGCTGTCTAATGTGCCAGTCTAGCCATGGTTCTGTAAGCTACTGCTGCTGCTCTTTTCATGGTTTGAAGTTTGAAAAGAACAAATAAAAATAGAAATGATATACTTACTCATGATATACTTCTGCCAGGTAAGCCTACTTTGCAGGTAATATTATATCTAGAACGTTTTGGGGAAAGTATTTCAGTCAACCCACAAGATGGTTTTCACATCCACTGGCTACACACAGAGTGATAGACAAACGCCTGCACCACACAGACAGACAGGGGAAATATTGCTGGAAATAAATAGGCAGATATTGTGTTAGGTTTGGCTTTTTAAGCCAATAGTGTCTAACCAGGGGTGGGATGATGTCAATGTTGTGTTGATTAGATAGTAGCTGACTGCTTGCTGTGTCTAATACTTGTGAGATTTGTTAATGACTGTTTGCAGTGGAACATGTGAAAATTGCATGTACTTTCAGAATTGTTTGGCAAGCTACTCATAGGTAGGCTCGCGATTGACCTGTTGGAGACTCCTGGTTTACAGAGACTCATGGTGAAATCTGACTGATGCTGATCAGAACTGTCATTGATTGTAGTGTCACGCCCTGACCTTAGAGAGACGTTTTATTTCTCTATTTGGTGAGGTCAGGATGTGATGTGGGGTGGGCAGTCTATTTTTTGTATTTCTTTGTGTTTGGCCCGAGTGTGGTTCCCAATCAGAGGCAGCTGTCTATCGTTGTCTCTGATTGGGAATCATACTTAGGTAGCCTTTTTTCCACCTATGTTGTGGGATCTTGTTTTTGTACAGCTCTTGTAGCCTACGGAATGGTACGTTCATTTTGGTTTCACTTTGTTATTTTGTTGCTGGTTCTCATTTAAATAAATATGATGACCACAAATTACGTTGCGCCTTGGTCTCCTTCAAACAACGCACGTTACAGAAGATCCCACCACAAAAAGACCAAGCAGCATTTTCTGGAGGAGTGGACATGGGAGGAGATACTGGAAGGCCTGGGTGCAGGCTGGAGATGATCACCGTCCAAGGGAGGAGATAGAAGCAGCTAGAGCGGAACGGCGAGGATACGAGGAATTAGAGGAACGGCAACTATACAAGGGGTCACGGCACAGAAGCCCGAGAGGCAGCTCCAAAACATTTTTTTGGGGGGGCACACAGGGAGATTGGCGGAGTCAGGGTTTAGACCTGAGCCAACTCCCCGTGTTTACCGTGGGGAGCGTGTGACTGGTCGGGCGCCGTGTTATGCGGTGATGCGCACCGTGTCTCCAGTGCGTCTGCACAGCCCAGTGCGTCCTGTGCTAGCGCCCCGCATTTGCCGGGCGAAAGTAACCATCCAGCCAGGACGGGTTGTGCCGGCTCTACGCTTGAGACCTCCAGTGCGCCTCCACGGCCCAGTGTATCCGGTGCCTGCTCCACATACCAGGCTTCCAGTGCATCTCCCCAGTCCGATAAGACCTGTTCCGGTTCCACATACCAGGCCTCCAGTGTGTCTCCCCAGCCTGGTAAGCCCTGTGGCAGCTCCACGCACCAGGCTTCCAGTACGTCTCCTCAGTCCGGTGAGACCTGTCCCGGCTCCAGGAAGGAAGCCTCCAGTGATGATCCATGGCCCGGAGCCTGCAATGAGGATCCATGGCACGGAGCCTCCAGCGTTGATCCGCTGTCCGGAGCCTCCGGCGACGGTCCCCAGTCCGGGACCTGCGACTAGGGTCCCCAGTCCGGGGCCTGCGGCGAGGGTCCCCGCACCAGAGGCTCTACCAAAGTGGGGGGAGCCAGATGTGGAGCGGGGTCTACGCCCCGAACCGGAGCCGCCGCCAAGGGTAGATACCCACCCGAACCCTCCTCTATAGGTTCAGGTTTGCGGCCGGGAGTCCGCACCTTTGAGGGGGGGATACTGTCACGCCCTGACCTTAGAGAGACGTTTTATTTCTCTATTTGGTGAGGTCAGGGTGTGATGTGGGGTGGGCAGTCTATGTTATGTATTTCTTTGTGTTTGGCCCGAGTGTGGTTCCCAATCAGAGGCAGCTGTCTATCGTTGTCTCTGATTGGGAATCATACTTAGGTAGCCTTTTTTCCACCTATGTTGTGGGATCTTGTTTTTGTACAGCTCTTGTAGCCTACGGAATGGTACGTTCATTTTGGTTTCACTTTGTTATTTTGTTGCTGGTTCTCATTTAAATAAATATGATGACCACAAATTACACTTTGGTCTCCTTCAAACAACGCACGTTACATGTAGACACACACACACACACACAGCCCTGTTTTACAAGATATTCATATTGAAAGAACAGTTTTGACACAAGGAGGGTTTTTCTTGACTTTGAGGCTAGTCAGGCAAACATCAGCAAATAGCTTAACGATTCTCTATTTGATCAGTCAGTTTATAGCTAATGTACTGTAAAAACACTCAAATCAAACTGGGTTTTGGATTTCAACATTGACTGACCTTCGGAACAGGAAGATGTCATAAATGAAACATACTCTGATTTTATTTTTATCTTCAAAAGGTTCTGAATTTTAGAAGGGCCTTATTTATGAAGATTGTGTCTAGCATCTTTCAGAGACGTCTGTAGCATCTAGGCTACCACAGGCTCTCCATAATCCTAGTGCAGTGTTGATCAGATACATTCACTCTACCAGTCTGCTTCATCATGTTCTTCTCTCTGATCTGATGGTCTGATATAAACTGATATACTGCACACTCCTTACCTGGGAGTTTTTTTCCCGGATGTTTGTCATAGTTAGATCAGATAGCAGAGGCACTGATTGTAAACTCAGAGTGACCATGGAGAGAGAAGGAGCGAGATACAGTGAGGCAGAGGGGTGGCGTGAGAGAGAGAGCACCATGTTACTGTTTTTGCCTCTCAGGCTTTGTGTGTGTGTGTGTGTGTGTGTTGTGTGTGTCCTCTCGCTGCTCATAGGGTCATATCAGGGATAGAATTGCACGCAGAAGTGGGACAGGTCAGCCTGTGCCACTGGGGAGCCTTGCCAGCTCCACACACACACTGAGTGTACAAAACATTAGGAACTCTTTCCTTGCTCTTTCCATGACAGACTGACCAGGTGATTCCAGGTGAAACCTATGATCCCTTATTGATGTAATTTGTAAGTCCACTTCAATCGGTGTAGATGAAGATGTTGAGACAGGTTAAAGAATGATGTTTAAGACTGGAGACATACAGTAGAATGTGTATGTGGCCTTTCAGAGGGTGAGTGGGCAAGACAAAAGATTTAAGTGCCTTTGAACTAGAACTGCAACGCTGCTGGGTTTTTCACACTCAACAGTTTCCTGTGTGTATCAAGAATGGTCCAGCATCCAAAGAACATCCAGCCAACTTGACACAACTGTGGGAAGCATTGGAGTCAACATGGGCCAGCATCCCTGTGGAACTCTTTCAACACCTTGTAGACCCCACCCCAACGAATTGAGGCTTTTCTGAGGGTGAAGGGGGTGCAGCTCAATGTTTGGAAGGTGTTCCTTATTCTTTGTACACTCAGTGTAGGTATATATATATATATATATATATACACACAGTGGGGAGAACAAGTATTTGATACACTGCCGATTTTGCAGGTTTTTCTACTTACAAAGCATGTAGAGGTCTGTAATTTTTATCATAGGTACACTTCAACTGTGAGAGACGGAATCTAAAACAAAAATCCAGAAAATCACATTGTATGATTTTTAAGTAAGGAATTTGCATTTTATTGCATGACATAGGTATTTGATACATCAGAAAAGCAGAACTTAATATTTGATACAGAATCCTTTGTTTGCAATTACAGAGAATATACGTTTCCTGTAGTTCTTGACCAGGTTGCACACACTGCAGCAGCGATTTTGGCCCACTCCTCCATACAGACCCATATCCTTCAGGTTTTGGGGCTGTTGCTGGGCAATACGGACTTTCAGCTCCCTCCAAAGATTTTCTATTGGGTTCAGGTCTGGATACTGGCTAGGCCACTCCAGGACCTTGAGATGCTTCTTACGGAGCCACTCCTTAGTTGCCCTGGCCGTGTGTTTCGGGTCGTTGTCATGCTGGAAGACCCAGCCACGACCCATCTTCAATGCTCTTACTGAAGGAAGGATGTTGTTGGCCAAGATCTCGCGATACATGGCCCCATCCATCCTCCCCTCAATACGGTGCAGTCGTCCTGTCCACTTTGCAGAAAAGCATCCCCAAAGAATGATGTTTCCACCTCCATGCTTCAAGGTTGGGATGGTGTTCTTGGGGTTGTACTCATCCTTCTTCTTCCTCAACACGGCGAGTGGAGTTTAGACCAAAAAGCTCTATTTTTGTCTCATCAGACCACATGACCGTCTCCCATTCCTCCTCTGGATCATCCAGATGATCATTGGCAAACTTCAGATGGGCCTGGACATGCGCTGGCTTGAGCAGGGGGACCTTGCGTGCGCTGCAGGATTTTAATCCATGACGGCGTAGTGTGTTACTAAGGGTTTTCTTTGAGACTGTGGTCCCAGCTCTCGTCAGGTCATTGACCAGGTCCTGCCGTGTAGTTCTGGGCTGATCCCTCACCTTCCTCATGATCATTGATGCCTCACGATGTGAGATCTTGCATGGAGCCCCAGACCGAGGGTGATTGACCGTCATCTTGAACTTCTTCCATTTTCTAATAATTGCGTCAACAGTTGTTGCCTTCTCACCAAGCTGCTTGCCTACTGTCCTGTAGCCCATCCCAGCCTTGTGCAGGTCTACAATTGTATCCCTAATGTCCTTACACAGCTCTCTGGTCTTGGCCTTTGTGGAGAGGTTGGAGTCTGTTTGATTAAGTGTGTGGACAGGTGTCTTTTATACAGGTAACGAGTTCAAACAGGTGCAGTTAATACAGGTAATGAGTGGAGAACAGGAGGGCTTCTTAAAGAAAAACTAACAGGTCTGTGAGAGCCGGAATTCTTACTGGTTGGTAGGTTATCAAATACTTATGTCATGCAATAAAATGCAAATGAATTACTTAAAAATCATACAATGTGATTTTCTGGATTTTTGTTTTAGATTCCGTCTCTCACAGTTGAAGTGTACCTATGATAAGAATGACAGTCCTCTACATGCTTTGTAAGTAGGAAAACCTGCAAAATTGGCAGTGTATCAAATACTTGTTCTCCCCACTGTAATATATATATATAACCACACACACTCTCTCTCTCCTCACACACACACACACACACACACACACAGGCAGGAATCACCTATCGCACACTCAACACATACGTTCTGGCTGGGTAGTGTGTCTCTGCTGTGTGAGGTTGATAATTCGCCAAGGCTAACTAACACCATGTGGGAGGGTGTGATGCCACCAAGGAATCACTGTGAGATGACTGTGTGTCTCACCATTTAAGACAGGAGAACCATAAACGTCAGGTTTTACAAACCTTTTTTTACAGCCCTGATTGGTCATCTGTAGCTCAGTAGGTAGAGCATGGTGCTTGCAATGCCAGGATAGTGAATTCCATGTATGCACACATTACTTTAAATTGCTTCATATTGAAGCATTTGGTAAATGTAACTTTTTTTATTTTGTGTATGTCAGTGTCCGCCCGCCTGAGCCCCACCCAGGGGCACCAAGATGCTGTATTGAACCAAGAGCTCGCAATGCAATATAACTATGCAATAGTTTTCTATAGTCAAGAGTTCACATGATGTTAGTCATGTTTTCCATTCTAGTAAAGCCTCTCAGTTACTTCCTCTCTTATATGCTGTAATAGAACGCAGGAACCACTCAGAGCTCCCAAGGGAGTGTAGAAGTCAGGAACCACTCAGAGCTCTAAAGGAAGTGTAGAAGTCAGGAACCACTCAGAGCTCTCTAAGGAGAGTAGAAGTCAGGAACCACTCAGAGCTCTAAAGGGAGTGTAGAAGTCAGGAACCACTCAGAGCTCTAAAGGGAGTGTAGAAGTCAGGAACCACTCAGAGCTCTAAAGGAAGTATGGAAGTCAGGAACCACTCAGAGCTCTAAAGGAAGTGTAGAAGTCAGGAACCACTCAGAGCTCTCTAAGGAGTGTAGAAGTCAGGAACCACTCAGAGCTCTAAAGGAAGTATGGAAGTCAGGAACCACTCAGAGCTCTAAAGGAAGTATGGAAGTCAGAAACCACTCAGAGCTCTAAAGGGAGTGTAAAGCCCCGTGATGTTTATGGTGCTCCTCTCTTAAATGGTGGAATATAATGTTTATGATGGAGAGACTCAGGACATAATGGTAGACTAGTGGTTCATGTTTAGGGTGAGGTCAGACAGAAGATGACAGTGTGTACTATGTACCAGTCAGATGGACAGTGTTTCTAGTCTAATGTTTCTCTCTGGGTTTCCCAGAGCCTCAAGACAAGCTGTTCCCCCTTTTATCCAAAATGACTGATTCAGTTCTTCATCCAGTTTTTCTGCAGTTTGTTTTTCAGCTGTTTGTGTTGTTCTGCAGATTAGTATTCAGATGATGTTGTGCCAGATATCCTCCGGTCCTCTCTGCCTCCTAATAGACATAGAGGCAGAGCCTCCAGTGTCCTCAACAGTGAGGACACTGGGCCTAGTTTCGCCCCCCTCCCCTCCTGACAATGTGTGCTGGGGTCGTGTGAATGTGTACGTGTGTATGTGTGGTTGTGTACGTGTGTCAGGGTTTCTGTTAACTGGCTTTTGTCCAGGAAAAAAATAGAAAAGTTGATTAAATAAAGTTGCCGCAGGCAAGAATAATAATATAATTTTTAAAAAACATTGCGAAATAATGCTTTTTAGCCGATTCATTGATGGGAAATAGTGTAATTATTCCATCCTCAAGGCAATCAAACAAGCGAACTGCTGGTACAGGGACATGGTGGAGTCGCAATTCAACCGCTCAGACACGAGACGTATGTGGCAGGGTCTACAGGAAATCACGGGCTACAAAACAAAAACAGCCACGTCACGGATACCGACGTCATGCTTCCAGACAAACTAAACACCTTCTTTGCCCACTTTGAGGATAATACAGTGCCACCGTCTCGGCCCGCTAACAAAGTCTGCGCCCTCAAAAACATATATTTATCTTGTTTCAGTCTTGGGGAGCGAGCTATATCTGTTCCTGTTGATCAGGCAACAGCTGGAGTTTTCACAAGAGGCTGTGTTTACATCGAAGATAGAAGCAGGCCATTGGCTGCCTTCATCACGAGGAGTGTTTATGGGAGTTCTGATTGATTCCAAGTTTAACAGTTGGGCAAATTTGTGTTGAAATATTTTTTATGAGAAAATGTGCAGGAATTGAAGGTGCCAACAAATGTTATAGTCATCATAAAATAGTTTTACAGTCGTATATAAAAAATCATCTCCTCCCTCGACGGGGCTTCGGCCCACCACCCTATGTGTGCCTCTCCTTCAGCATCTGTTTTAGTAGGAGATACGACCCCCACAGGAAAGGCCTGGTTTCCATGGTGTCCCCCCCCTCAGAGGAAATGTAATGTGTCCAAATTCTGCTGACTCATTGAGTCAATCACTCACACACACACACACACACACACACACGTCTCCAATCACAAGAGTCTTCAGTCTGTCTGTCTGTCTGTGAATGATTGAGTATGTCTCTGTGTGTCTGTCTGCTTTGTGAGTGAGTGTGTTTCATTGTCATGTGTGCTGTGCGTATGGTGTGTGTGTGTGTTGGCTGAGTGCCCCAGTCAGAGCAGAGCTGGTTAAGTCAGGAAGGCCTGGAGTAGACAGGATTTAGAGAGATAACTGGGAGCAGAGCAGTACTACTCCACTCACCCTACAGACCAACAGAGGATAGCTTTCTATTGGACTGGCCTATTGTGGCCTAGCTTTCCCTTTCACAGTGGCTCACATCTTTTTCACATGTCTGTTATTTCACCCAGCCCACTGTTGTGTGAGGGGATGAGAGATGGGGAGACCGAGAGAGTAGAGAGACCCCTTCCCCTCTCTCTTTCACTCTTTCCTTCTCTCTCTCTCTCCTTCTGATAAGCATATCTACCCTCAGCCGCTGGGCTAGAGAACAACAGGCCCATTGTGTGTGTGTGTGTGTGTGTGTGTGTGTGTGTGTGTGTGTGTGTGTGTGTGTGTGATCAGTGGCAACCTGTGGGTCAGCAGCCACAGATCAGAATGACTTTTCTGGATGTCTCAATTCTGCTCCCACTAGTGTTGGGAGGAGTTAGAACAGACCTCTAGTGTTGGGAGGAGTTAGAACGGACCACTAGTGTTGGGAGGAGTTAGAACGGACCTCTAGTGTTGGGAGGAGTTAGAACAGACCTCTAGTGTTGGGAGGAGTTAGAACGGACCTCTAGTGTTGGGAGGAGTTAGAACAGACCTCTAGTGTTGGGAGGAGTTAGAACAGACCTCTTGTGTTGGGAGGAGTTAGAACAGACCTCTAGTGTTGGGAGGAGTTAGAACGGACCACTAGTGTTGGGAGGAGTTAGAACGGACCTCTAGTGTTGGGAGGAGTTAGAACAGACCTCTAGTGTTGGGAGGAGTTAGAACAGACCTCTAGTGTTGGGAGGAGTTAGAACGGAAAACTAGTGTTGGGAGGAGTTAGAACGGACCTCTAGTGTTGGGAGGAGTTAGAACAGACCTCTAGTGTTGGGAGGAGTTAGAACGGACCTCTAGTGTTGGGAGGAGTTAGAACAGACCTCTAGTGTTGGAAGGAGTTAGAACAGATCTCTAGTGTTGGAAGGAGTTAGAACAGATCTCTAGTGTTGGGAGGAGTTAGAACAGACCTCTAGTGTTGAGAGGAGTTAGAACAGACCTCTAGTGTTGGAAGGAGTTAGAACAGACCTCTAGTGTTGGGAGGAGTTAGAACAGACCTCTAGTGTTGGGAGGAGTTAGAACAGACCTCTAGTGTTGGGAGGAGTTAGAACGGACCTCTAGTGTTGGGAGGAGTTAGAACGGACCTCTAGTGTTGGGAGGAGTTAGAACGGACCTCTAGTGTTGGGAGGAGTTAGAACGGACCTCTAGTGTTGGGAGGAGTTAGAACGGACCTCTAGTGTTGGGAGGAGTTAGAACAGACCTCTTGGCCTACACTGTCGAATACCAATATCACACTTCTACAATTACAATACCAAGACTGTGTGTGTGTGTGTTAAGCTTTGTGCACTGTGTGAAGAAGTGCTAAATGTAATATTGATATAGTTCTCATTTGCATTGCTACTGGTGCTGGCCCAGGTTAGGTTTGTGTGTGTGTGTGTGTGTGTGTGTGTGTGTGTGTGTGTGTGTGTGTGTGTGTGTGTGTGCATGTGATTGTGCGTGACTGTGTGTGACTGTGTGTCTGTGCCTAGTCAATGATAGTTACATTTTACAGCAACCAACAGTCTATTGAGTGGCTCATTTATTACTCCTACTATATCGGTGTAGCGTCTGTAGTGAGAGAGGATGGAGGGCTGGGGGGTTGCAGACAGACAGACAGACAAAGCAGTTGTGCGTTTCTGTGTGTGTTTGTGTAAAACCATATCCCAGGGTGTATCAACCTGTCCCATGGCTTCTGGCCTTTTACTGGAAGAGGAAGCGAGTGTGGTCATGTGACCAAAAATATTCAACATTTTCCCGCGTGAGTCATTTGGCTGGGAATGCCAACCCAGCTGGGATTGAGAACGTTGGGAATGTCATGCTGGCATCAGAAACATGAGGAAAATTAGAAATGTTCGGAAGAAGAGAATAGGAAAGGAGATCAGAGGGGATATGAAGAGAGGGGATGAGAGGAGAAGAGAATAGGAAAGGAGATCAGAGGGGATATGAAGAGAGGGGATGAGAGGAGAAGAATCCCAGAGCCGACTAGGGGAAAGATCTGTCGATGTGCCCTTGTGCAAGGCACTTAACCCTAATTGCTGCGAAGTCGCTCTGGATAAGAGTGTCTGCTAAATGAAAAATGAGAAGAGGGGATGAGAGAGGGGGTGAAGGGGAGAGGGGATGAGAGGAGAGAATAAGATGATAGGAGGAGAGGGGATAAGAGGAAAGGAGATAAGGGGGAGAATGAGTTGGAGGGGAGAGAGCGAGAGGGATTAATACATCTGGACTGTTACTACAGGATATAACCTACTGTAGCTAGAGGACAAGAGATCTGGACTGTGACTACAGGATATAACCTACTGTAGCTAGAGGACAAGAGATCTGGACTGTGACTACAGGATATAACCTACTGTAGCTAGAGGACAAGAGATCTGGACTGTGACTGCAGGATATAACCTACTGTAGCTAGAGGACAAGAGATCTGGACTGTGACTACAGGATATAACCTACTGTAGCTAGAGGACAAGAGATCTGGACTGTGGCTACAGGATATAACCTACTGTAGCTAGATTACAAGAGATCTGGACTGTCACTAGCTACAGTTGGTTATATCCTGTAGAGGACAAGATATCTGGACGGTGTTGGTTTGTGTAGGTGGACTGGTGTACATGTAGGCCCAGGTCTGTCAATGTGGTTTCAGTGTCTATGTTGTTCCTTTTCCTCTGCTCAGCAGTCACCACTCTCTGTAAACAGGAAGCAGCTCAAACAGCTCCTCAACCCTCAAACAGCTCCCCAAACAGCTCCTCAATCCTCAAACAGCTCCTCAAACAGCTCCTCAACCCTCAAACAGCTCCTCCATCCTCAAACAGCTCCTCAAACAGCTCCTCAATCCTCAAACAGCTCCTTCGTTGCTGCTGGAGTGAAACATGCTTTTATAAGCTCAATCATTGCACAACAATTCAAAATGCAATCGCGTGTTAAAAACTGTTTTTATGGCCATAATTAAAAAGAGCTACTATTTTTATTTTTTTTACTGGTAATTAAAGCGTGCTTCCCATTCGCTAATCAAGTGCATAGACAACGGTAACCAGGCTTCAGCACTGGTTCACACACCACTTTGCAATGAGCTGGAGGCAGTATGCATTTTGAAAACATATAGCCTACTTAATTGTTTGAAACCTGAATGTTTACATCATATTATGAGGCTTGCTTCAAAGTAGTCTAGCCAAAAAAGTATTTCACATGCCCTTGAAACCAGTAGCCTTTTTCTATTTATTGGTTTTCAAATCAACTTTCTTTCATTGTCCAGTAGCCAATCTTCAACTCTATTCATATTAGCAACCCTATTCATATTAGCAACCCTATTCATATTAGCAACCCTATTCATATTAGCAACCCTATTCATATTAGCAACCCTATTCATATTAGCAACCCTATTCATATTAGCAACCCTATTCATATTAGCAACCCTATTCATATTAGCAACCCTATTCATATTAGCAACCCTATTCATATTAGCAACCCTATTCATATTAGCAACCCTATTCATATTAGCAACCCTATACATATTAGCAACCCTATTCATATTAGCAACCCTATTCATATTAGCAACCCTATTCATATTAGCAACCCTATTCATATTAGCAACCCTATTCATATTAGCAACCCTATACATATTAGCAACCCTATTCATATTAGCAACCCTATTCATATTAGCAACCCTATTCATATTAGCAACCCTATTCATATTAGCAACCCTATTCATATTAGCAACCCTATTCATATTAGCAACCCATGTAGTTGTTGCATCTTTAGAGCTCCTGTCTTTCTACATTTCATGTGACAGATATTTTCATCTCTGTCACATCAAACCTCTCGTATATATGCGTTGCACTGTTTTCCCGCTAACTCCATTATTGAACGAACATTCGCACGTAACCTACTGCCTTGTGCGTATTGATGCGCTTATGATGTGTAGAAATAATAGTTTATAAACATTATACGCTAAACGTTCTGATCTGTTTCATCAGCCTCATTGCTTTTTAAAGTTTTGTTTGTGTATCCTGTATGGCTTTGGGATCTATCGTCCCACAACTGTCCCAGAGTCTGTTTTGAAAAGGCTATTTATTTTGTTGCACCAATAGAATAGGTCAACTTTTCTACTATGGGTGATTGTAGATTGACAGGCTAGTGATAATCGTTACTGGTCTTGTTGACCGAGGAAAAGTAAATGTGGACAGTTATTCTAACATCTTCAAATTAGTATCAGAATTTGATAGGAAGGACAGACGCTGTGTCATCCTGGAGTTGCATGTTCTGTTAAGATGAATTAACATAATGTGATTTCTGTCATCCTGAGCACTGTGGGTGTACGCCCTCATCAGGTTAAATTACTTAAATGTCTGGAAAATTTCAATGTTACCACCATACAGGTTGCAAAATAGTTTTTCGATGTGCCGATTCCTTGGCACGTGGTTTATGAACTGATATACAAAACAACGCTGGATTCAAAGCTTAGAGCTTTTCAACTGAAATGATTATACCGAATTCTTGTTGTGTGGGGAATGTTATGTGGGGATACAACCAATGGAATGTTATGTGGGTACAACCAATAGAATATTATCTGGGGATACAACCAATGGAATGTTATGTGGGGGATACAACCAATAGAATGTTATGTGGGGGATACAACCAATATAATGTTATGTGGGATACAACCAATGGAATGTTATGTGGGGGATACAACCAATAGAATGTTATGAGGGGATACAACCAATAGAATGTTATGTGGGTACAACCAATAGAATATTATGTGGGGGATACAACCAATAGAATGTTATGAGGGGATACAACCATCCCAGTTGTCCAGGTTTGGCTGTGAAGAGACAGAATCATTACATCACTTGTTTTGGTACTGTTCATAGTGGAGGTCAGCCGATTAATTGGAATGGCCGATTAATTAGGGCCGATTTTTCATAACAATCGTAAATCTGTATTTTTGGACGCCGATTTTTATTTTTATTCTTAAATATATATATATTTTCACAACTAGGCAAGTCAGTTAAGAACACTTTCTTATTTTCAATGATGGCCTAGGAACGGTGGGTTAACTGCTTTGTTCAGGGGCAGAACGACAGATTTGTACCTTGTCAGCTCAGGGATTCAATCTTGCAACCTTACGGTTAACTAGTCCAACGCTCTAACCACCTGCCTCACGAGGAGCCCGCCTGTTACACGAATGCAGTAAGAAGCCAAACTAAGTTGCTAGCTAGAATTTAACTGGTCTTATAGAAAACAATCAATCAATCATAATCACTAGTTGGTCATGGTTGATGATATTACTAGTTTATCTAGCGTGTCCTGCGTTGCATATAATCGATGCGGTGCGCATTCGCGAAAAAGGACTGTCATTGCTCCAACGTGTACCTAACCATAAACATCAATGCCTTTCTTAAAATCAATACACAGAAGTATATATTTTTAAACCTGCATATTTAGCTAAAATAAATCCAGGTTAGCAGGCAATATTAACCAGGTGAAATTGTGTCACTTCTCTTGCGTTCATTGCACGCAGAGTCAGGGTATATGCAACAGTTTGGGCCGCTTGGCTCGTTGCGAACTAATTTGCCAGAATTGTACGCAATTATGACATAACATTGAAGGTTGTACAATGTAACAAGAATATTTAGACTTATGGATGCCACCCGTTAGAAAAAATACGGAACGGTTCTGTATTTCACTGAAGGAATAAACTTTTTGTTTTCGAAATGATAGTTTCTGGATTCGACCATATTAATGACCTAAGGCTCGTATTTCTGTGTGTTATTATGTTATAATTAAGTCTATGATTTGATAGAGCAGTCTGACTGAGCGATGGTAGGCACCAGCAGGCTCGTTAGCATTCATTCAAACGGCACTTTCGTGCGTTTTGCCAGCAGCTCTACGCAATGCTTTAAGCATTGCGCTGTTTATGACTTCAAGCCTATCATCTCCCTAGATTAGGCTGGTGTAACTGCTGTGAAATAGCTAGCTAGTTAGCGGGGTGCGCGCTAATAGTGTTTCACATGTCACTCGCTTTGAGACTTGGAGTAGTTGTTCCCCTTGCTCTGCAAGGGCCGCAGCTTTTGTGGAGCGATGGTTAACGATGCTTCGAGGGTGGCTGTTGTTGATGTGTTCCTGGTTCGAGCCCAGGTAGCGGCGAGGAGAGATGGAAGTTATACTGTTACACTGGCAATACTAAAGTGCCTATAAGAACATCCAGTCAAAGGTTAATCAAAGGTTAATCAAATTAATCAAAGGTTAATGAAATACAAATGGTATAGAGAGAAATAGTCCTATAATTCCTAGAATAACTATAACCTAAATCTTCTTACCTGGGACTATTGAAGACTCATGTTAAAAGGAACCACCAGCTTTCATATGTTCTCATGTTCTGAGCAAGGAACTGAAACGTTAGCTTTCTTACATGGCATATTGCACTTTTACTTTCTTCTCCAACACTTTGTTTTTGCATTATTTAAACCAAATTGAACATGTTTCATTATTTATTTGAGGCTAAATTGCTTTTATTGATGTATTATATTAAGTTAAAATAAGTGTTCATTCAGTATTGTTGTAATTGTCATTATTACAAAAAAATAATAAGGGAGATTGGGTGGGCTACTTACAGATGGACTATGTACAGCTGCAACGATCGGTTAGCTGATCAGATAGCTGATGCTTAAAGTTAGTGAGGGAAATATAAGTCTCCAACTTCAGCGATTTTTGCAATTCGTTCCAGTCATTGGCAGCAGAGAACTGGAAGGAAAGGCGGCCAAAGGAGGTGTTGGCTTTGGGGATGACCAGTGAGATATACCTGCTGGAGAGCGTGCTACAGGTGGGTGCTGTTGATGGGAAGGGTTGAGGGTGGGACTAAAATAAATAGATAACTAGTGTGAAATGTGCCATGTGTTTAATGTAGATAGTATGTATCAACTAGAAGTAGAAGCCTAAGTATTGTTGTCCATTAATTTACTCCAATTAGGACAGGGGTGGAAGGGTTAAGGGAACATAATACAATAGAATGTTTGTTTAAAAAAAAAAGTATTGGGGGATTGGAAATGATACAGACAATTACATTGAAAGAACCCACACTCTATCTGCAGTATTACAGCTGATCTTCCCCTGAAAATAAATAATCATTATTTGCTGCCGGTCAAATGTCCGGAGCCACATTTTCCTAACGGAAACCCTGGTGTGTGTGTTGGCATTGTCATTGTTGTTGAGAGCAGAGGATGTCGTCCTTGGAGACCTCTCTGTTTCGGCATACGCTAGCCTCTGACACACACTTACACAGGCGCGCACACACACACACACACTTGTGGACTGTGAACAGACAGCTGGGCTGGCACACAAGCTCATACTCGAACACACACATGCCTCCACAACACACACACAACAGACATACTGCCATGGCCTAACTGCTTGCTGATGGCCAGACAGCTGTTGCTACAACAGTTACACAGCCAACTCCTTTCAGATCTCCTCTTCTACCACTCTTTCTCTCTCTTCTCTCTTCTCTTTCTCTCTCTTTCTCTCTCTCTCTCTCTCTTTCTCTCTCTCTCTCTCTCTCTCGCTCTCTCTCTCTCTCTCTTCCAGCTACTAGTGTGGTTGCCATGGTGGTTCTGTGAAGAGTGGTTGCTGGGCTGTGGACAGAGAAAGAGAGAGAGAAGGATGAAGGGGGGTTCTACAGCCATTCTGAGCTGACTTTACATGCTCAGAATGGCCTGACTGTGCTGAAATGGAACTCCTCCACCATGTTTAGTTCCAGAACAGTGGAGCTGTTTATTATCTGTGTTAAGGTACCATACGAGTGTGTGGAGAGAGGACTGTCCTCTACGCTCCTACGCTCCTGATATCCTAACACTTCAAATACTCCTACACCCCGAGTGTGCCCCTCTGTCTCTCTCCTTCCTCAGGAATGGTATTTATACAGACAGAATGGAAACAGGGCAGCGTGGGAGAGGAGGAGAGAATGCAGAGGAGAAAGGAAAGGAGGGTGTTGGCTGAGACTGGATTCTGTAGTGCTGTTGGGGCTAGACGGAGGAGAGAAGAGGAGATGAGAGGAGAGAAGAAGGGAGGAGAGGAGAGGAGAGAATAAGGTAGGAGAGGAGAGAAGGGAGAGAGGAGAGGAGAGAATAATGGAAGAGAGGAGAGAAGAAGAGACGAAGGGAGGAGAGAATAAGGGAGGAGAGGAGAGAAGGAGGGATGGAGGAGAGGAGAGAAGAAGGGAGGAGAGGGGTTCTAGAGAGTGATGTCATAGCATGCGTCAGGGTTTGTGGTTTTGACAGGCATAGCTGGAGCGGCCTGTTAATCACCATGATAATCACCCGACACGGCCCCCAACCTCTGTCTCTCAGTCCCCGTTGAGCTAACGTCTAGTTCTACCTTCCATTGACACAGTCACACCTGGACGGCTGCCTCACTGAGCTGGGGCTACACATGACATGTATGTAGTCTGAAGAACGCCTCAGTGCCTTTAGGAAACATCACATCTCAGTGACATATGAGCGTCTAACGGTTGATTATTTATGTTTTAGCGTGTTTATATGACAGTATATGTTGTTTTGAGCGGATGCGTAGGGGTGACATTTGATGCGTTTGGGTGACATAACATGTATGTTGTTGTAGCATGTTGATGCTCTTTACCGCTGCGCGCGCGTGGGTCTGTGTTTATGCAGATGTGAGAGAGAACATAGTATGTCCCAAAGCTAAGTCAGTCTGTGTGGCACGTGCAAGCGCTTGTCCATGTGTGTGTGTGAGAGCAGAGAATGTGTAATATGTTGTGTGTAGTATGTCAGACAGACATTATATAATGTTTTGAGGCTCTCTGTTAGTGCCCTCAACTCTCTGTTAGAGCTCTCTACTCTCCTTTAGTGCTCTATACTCTCTGTTAGGGCTATCTACTCTCTGTTAGAGCTCTCTACTCTCTGTTAGAGCCCTCTAGTCTCTGTTCGAGCTCTCTACTCTCTGTTAGTGCTCTCTACTCTCTGTTAGAGCCCTCTATTCTTTGTTAGAGCTCTCTACTCTCTGTTAGAGCTCTCTACTCTCTGTTAGTGCTCTCAACTCTCTGTTAGAGCTCTCTACTCTCTGTTAGAGCTCTCTACTCTCTGTTAGTGCTCTCTACTCTCTGTTAGAACTCTCTACTCTCTGTTAGAGCTCTCTACTCTCTGTTTGTGCTCTACTCTCTGTTTGTGCTCTCTACTCTCCGTTAGTGCTCTCTACTCTCTGTTAGGGCTCTCTACTCTCTGTTAGAGCTCTCCACTCTCTGTTAGAGCTCTCTACTCTCTGTTAGTGCTCTCTACTCTCTGTTAGAGCCCTTTACTCTCTGTTAGAGCCCTCTATTCTCTGTTAGAGCCCTCTATTCTCTGTTAGAGCTCTCTACTCTCTGTTAGAGCCCTCTATTCTCTGTTAGAGCTCTCTACTCTCTGTTAGAACCCTCTACTATCTGTTAGAACCCTCTACTCTCTGTTAGAGCTATCTACTCTCTGTGGAATGTGTTGTTGGTAGACCTGGCTGTCTGCTTTGGAGAGGAGCCTAGTGACTGCTATCTGCTTCACTGTTATTAACACCTCACACACCTGACCTCACACACACAAAACCACACAAGCACACTTACACAGACAGACACACACATATCTACACACACTCACTGGGCTAGAGAACGCAAACTGGCAGGAGATTCAGTGAGCCACTGGCTTGAGAAGATGGGGGGGAGGGAGGGAGGGAGGGAGAATTAGAGAGATGCATGGACATCCTCCTATCATTGGTACTAGATAGGGTGATGTTTTGTGCTGCCTGCCTGGGTCTGGAGGGATGGATGGATGCAGGTTGGTGATGATTGCCAGGCAGTGTAGCAGTGTATTTATAGATGCTCTCCTTGCTTGTTCTTCTCTAATCTTCACATTACACTACAACTGAAACACTCATTTTCTAGCTCTGCATCACAGAGCATGGTGTGTGTGTCGAGGGGGTTACACACACACACACACACACACACACACACACACACACACACACACACACACACACACACACACACAGCCCACTGGGCACACACTGGTTGAATTAACGTTGTTTCCATATAATTTAAATGAAATGACTTTGAACCAACGTGGAATAGACGTTGACTTGACGTCTGTTCCCAGTGGGAGATCTCTTTGCCATCAGACGCTGAAGGACGACATTATCTGCTACAGTGGAAACCCAATGCCTCGCATTCACACATTCTGTCAGGATAAAGCCCCACTAGACCAGACTGATGTCTTGGTTGTATGTAGGCCAAGGACCAGACTGTGGTTCTGGAGGGCGACATTCTCTCTCTCTCTCTCTGTCTCTCTCTTACTCTCTCTTTCTCTGTCTCTCTCACTGTCTCTCTCTCCCTCTGTCTCTCTCTTTCTCTGTCTCTCTCCCCCTCTGTCTCTCAGTCTCTGTCTCTTTCTCTCTGTCTCTCAGTCTCTGTCTCTTTCGCTCTGTCTCTCTCGCTCTCTGTCTCTCTGTCTCTGTCTCTCTCTCTCTGTCTCTCTGTCTCTCTTTCTCTTTCTCTCTTTCTCTGGGGGGGTTTATTTCTGTTTGTCAGAAATAGAAGATTAATCCCTTGAAATGAGCAGCTCTGAGAATCTTCAGCCCTCCCTCAATCCATTCCTCATGCGTCACTCCGGCCTCTCATCCTGCTGCTGGTTCTTGAGCCTCCAGTGTAGCGTGTGTGTGTGTGTGTGTGTGGGGTGTGTGTGTGTGTGTCTTTGTACCATCACAGGTTCATCTTTGGCTGGATGTTATTTGTCTTCTTTGATTGAAATATATTTGAGTCCATTGAAACCATAGAGGATTGGTCTTGGGAGGTGAGACATACTGAGGCGGCTGTGAAGCTGTGAGCAGTGAATAATGCTGATGACAGAGATGATCTGGATCCTGCTCTATGTTCTGAGTGATAGACAGCCAGGTGATATGATGTGATGGTGATGATGCGTTTCCTGCCACAGAGGGAAGTGGTGAAGGAAGTGTGTGTTAGCCTGTTGAGTGACACGCCGTCTGATCTCTCTTCCGCTCCCCGTGACGCCGTTCGTTCTCTCTCTCTGGATGACGTCACTCCTGCGTGTGTGTGTCCCTGAGGTGTGATGGGAACACTGTGGCGGTGGGTTGGGCCAGGTCGGGTCCAGAGTGATGGGTCAGGATGGGAAAACCATCGAGTAGGAACATGTCGTGTCCACACAGAGGAGAGGAGTGAGAGACAGATCACTGAACAGGGGCTTCCTGAGCCCTTCTGAACTCTCACACTGTAGAAGGCTGTAAACCACACGCCAGTGGACACTGTCCCTGATGCAGTGAAACAAATAGAATTAACATTGAAGAATGAAGTGAGCTTTATGCAACATGTTTCCGGATACAGACCCATCACACCTCTTTGTTGGTCTGAAGTCTGACGAGTTAGTCTTGTTTCTACGTTAAACCACACTAGTCTTCTCATGGTCTTGCCAGTGGGGCGACACTTGGACTCAGGTCTGTACTGTCTGTGTCTGTATGTGTGAGGGAGTTGCTTGAAGACTGACCAATGTGTTTCTGTGTCTCCAGGGAGCATGTTTGAGTGACAAGCGAAGGAGGAAGTGGGATCTCTGAAGCTCCTCCCCCTGCTGGTGGAGCCTCTGTACATCTGGACCAGAGACCCCTTTACTCAGCAGGACAGGTACAGCTGTGTGTGTGTGTGTGAGAGAGGACCAGTTCTGTTAGTTTTACTACTACAGCTTTCACATGGCTAAACTGTAGTCATCCGACATTGACTCCACCAGGTCAATATGACACAGAGGGGCTGATAGAAGTCTGCTGGGTCAAACTGCTCACAGAGATGCTTGTGTGTGTGTGTGTGTGTGTGTGTGTGTGTGTGTGTGTGTGTGCAAAGCCTCAGAGATGTAGTCACCACGCCCTAATTACAAGAGCAATTAAAAGAGCAATTACACAGGATTCATAGAGGCCAGGGGGAGGAGGGGAGTTGTGGTTTATTAGACTGGTTGTGTGTGTGTTGGTGCTAGGAAACACCGTCACAGTGACAGTAATGTGTATTGATTCCAGTCCTAAAATGCCTGAGTGAATTGAGATTGAAGTGTTTCATTCCACTTTGCATTGGTGCCAAGCTTTGCATCAGTAATCAATTTGACAGTGCTTTTATTTTGCCTTTGTGGGCAGTTTCTCTCTCTTTACCCCTTCCTCTACCTCCCTCTACCTCCCTCTACCTTCCTCTCACTCCCTCTCACTCCCTCTACCTCCCTCTACCTCCCTATCACTCCCTCTACCTCCCTCTACTTCCCTCTACCTCCCTCTACCTCCCTCTACCTTCCTCTACCTCCCTCTACCTTCCTCTACCTCCCTCTACCTCCCTCTACCTCCCTCTACCTTCCTCTACCTCCCTCTACCTCCCTCTACCTCCCTCTACCTTCCTCTACCTCCCTCTACCTCCCTCTACCTCCCTCTACCTCCCTCTACCTTCCTCTACCTCCCTCTACCTTCCTCTACCTTCCTCTACCTCCCTCTACCTTCCTCTACCTTCCTCTACCTACCTCTACCTCCCTCTACCTCCCTCTACCTCCCTCTACCTCCCTCTACCTTCCTCTACCTTCCTCTACCTTCCTCTACCTTCCTCTACCTCCCTCTACCTCCCTCTACCTTCCTGTACCTCCCTCTACCTCCCTCTACCTTCCTCTACCTCCCTCTACCTTCCTCTACCTTCCTCTACCTCCCTCTACCTTCCTCTACCTCCCTCTACCTTCCTCTACCTCCCTCTACCTTCTTCTACCTCCCTCTACCTTCCTCTCACTCCCTCTCACTCCCTCTACCTCCCTCCCCCTATCACTCCCTCTACCTCCCTCCCTCCCCCTATCACTCCCTCTACCTCCCTCCCTCCCTCTACCTCCCTCCCTCTACCTCCCTCCCCCTCCCTCTACCCCCCTCCCTGTACCTCCCTCCCTCTACCTCCCTCCCCCTCCCTCTACCTCCCCCTCCCTCTCCCTCCCCCTCCCTTTACCTCCCTCTACCGCCTTCCCCCTCCTTCTACCTCCCTCCCCCTCCCTCTACCTCCCTCTACCGCCTTACCCCTCCTTCTACCTCCCTCCCCCTCCCTCTACCTCCCCCCTCTACCTTCCTCTACCGCCTTCCCCCTCCTTCTACCTCCCTCCCTCTCCCCCTCCCTCCCTCTACCTCCCTCCCCCTCCCTCTACCTACCTCCCCCTCCTTCTACCTCCCTTCCCCTCTACCTCCCTCTACCTCCTCTCACTCTCCCTCCCTCTACCTCCCTCCCCCTCCCTCTATCTCCCTCCCTCTACCTCCCCCTCCCTCTCCCTCCCCCTCTCTCTACCTCCCTCTACCGCCTTCCCTCTCCCTCTACCGCCTTCCCCCTCTACCTCCCCCTCCCTCTCACTCCCCCTCCCTCTACCTCCCTCTATCTCCCTCCCCTCCCTCTATCTCCCTCTACCACCTTCCCCCTCCTTCTACCTCCCTTCCCTTCTACCTCCCTCTACCTCCCCTCACTCTCCCTCCCTCCCCCTCCCTCTACCTCCCCCTCCTTCTACCTCCCTTCCCTTCTACCTCCCTCTACCTCCCCTCACTCTCCCTCCCTCCCCCTCCCTCTACCTCCCCCTCCTTCTACCTCCCTCTACCTCCCTCCCCCTCTACCTCCCTCCCGCTCCCCCTCCCCCCTCTCTCTCTCTGTGTGTCTAGAGTAAGTCTGAGCTCTTGACCCCCACGAGGTTCTGACCTGAAACTGAACCGTAGCCGCGTCCTAGAGAGAGACTGATTCAGAAGTGTGTGTGTGTGTGTGTGTGTGTGTGTGTTAGGGCTGTGACAGTCCTGGTCAGTCAAACAACTGTGTCTCCGTAATAACCGTCCGAATAGCAAAAAAAATAATTGGGGGGGGGACACATTTTCTCCTCTCCTCTGCATGTGCTGCCATAGAAATAGAATGAGTAGAATGGGCATAATGGGTGGACTGGCAGGAATTGCGAGTGTACTCATAGGAGCAAAACAGGAAGTAAAAACAGGAAGTAAAAGCAGGAAATATACTCTGTGATTTGCTGATTCAACTCAAATGACTAGGGATGTGCATCTCTCCTTACAAGCACGATTTGACACACATCTAGATACATGGGCTCCGATATGATACAGGAACGATACGTTTCAAACCAAAAGTATCGGTGCGATTCGGTTTGACTAGGGGAAGGAATTGATGTGATTGAGTTCGATACCATTCGATCCATTAACATTTGTTGCATGAACACATTCATTCTATAGCATAGCTTTGGGTTTGAAAAGCGAATGGTTTTGACCGTTTGCAAAGTTCCGGAGGAGAGCTGGTGTTCTCCTGCTCAGACTCAGACCACAGGCCTACAGGGCAGCTGTCCTAGTTAGGAAATTACAACTTTATCATGTTCATGTAAAAATGGAAGCAGAACTACCAAAACAATGTGTTATGGTGAATCTGGCCATCTAAAAGCCCAATCAGCAGTAAGATGTGCAGTCTGTAGGACGTGAGTTGTGTCCACTCTGGTAGCCTACACAAGTCTGTCAGTAAAACACCCTTTTCTACAATGACCCAGCAAATGACATTGTCACCCAACTAATAAAGCCTATGATTTGACATTGTCACCCAACTAATAATGCCTATGATTTGACATTGTCACCCAACTAATAAAGCCTATGATTTGACATTGTCACCCAACTAATAAAGCCTATGATTTGACATTGTCACCCAACTAATAAAGCCTATGATTTGACATTGTCACCCAACTAATAAAGCCTATGATTTGACATTGTCACCCAACTAATAAAGCCTATGATTTGACATTGTCACCCAACTAATAAAGCCTATGATTTGACATTGTCACCCAACTAATAATGCCTATGATTTGACATTGTCACCCAACTAATAAAGCCTATGATTTGACATTGTCACCCAACTAATAATGCCTATGATTTGACATTGTCACCCAACTAATAAAGCCTATGATTTGACATTGTCACCCAACTAATAATACCTATGATTTGACATTGTCACCCAACTAATAAAGCCTATGATTTGACATTGTCACCCAACTAATAATGCCTATGATTTGACATTGTCACCCAACTAATAAAGCCTATGATTTGACATTGTCACCCAACTAATAAAGCCTATGATTTGACATTGTCACCCAACTAATAAAGCCTATGATTTGACATTGTCACCCAACTAATAAAGCCTATGATTTGACATTGTCACCCAACTAATAATGCCTATGATTTGACATTGTCACCCAACTAATAATGCCTATGATTTGACATTGCGAGAGCCATTTTCCATGCGTTTGAATGCTGAAGGCGCCGTGCAGATATAGGAGTATTTGATCGGGGAGGTTCTGGTTGGCGTGAACAGCTGTGCTCTGTATGCACAGCTGTAATCTGACTTGGAGATCAATACGGTCATAAGCATTTCCTGCTTAGTTCAATAGGAGCATCTATTAAGTCACAAAAGATTCCAGATATTTTCAGAGGGGAAATAAAAGGATGTGAGTAAACAACGTCAGTGAACTGGTTCGTAACGTTTTAATGGTTTTTCTGACTGATTCATGCTACATTTGGATGGGTTTGGGCTCCACGGGCCGATGCACTCGTATCTTTAACATTTGAACCGGGGAACCATGCATATTTCAGTCAGCTGTTCATTCCCAACTCAGACTTGTTTTAGAATAGTTTTTATTACAAATAATTAACGGTTATGACGTCTTCATCCGTCATTTACATGGTAATTGTGCAAGCCCTAGTGTGTGTGTGTGTGCCTGGGCTGCTCACACAAACACACTATGATCATTTATGACCGTGTGTGTGTGTTTGTGTGTGCTTGATAATGCACTGGGTTCTAAATTCTGGTGTCATGACAACGCACGACACACGCACACAGGACACACCGAGAATCCCATTGAGCACATTCCTCATAGCAACTCCATAAATCCTTGAGTAGTGAACATCTCCAAGCCTCAGAGGATCATTATTCTCTGGCTGTAACCTAGTAGTTGTGCAATCTCCCTCGAACGGAGGATTAAACCAGCAGAGGAAGGAGAGAAGAAGAGAGGAGGGGATCTCCTCTGTGAAGGCAAGTAGTGATGGCAACCACTCTGGAAAGGACAAAACGTAATGGAGAGAAGGGAGGGGAGATGGGAGGGGGGAGGGGAGATGAGAGAGGGGAGAGAGGAGGGGAGGGGAGGGGAAATGAGAGAGGGAAGATGAGAGAGGGATGTTAATCGAAGGGAGGGGGAAATGGAGTGAAGATATGGAGATGAAGAAGGTAGAGAGAAAAGAAAGAGGGAGGGATTTGAGACATAGAGAGAGAGAGAGAGAGAGACAGAGAGAGAGAGGGGGGGTTGTCTGTGTTGTGTCAGAGAGGCAGTCTATTTTTGTCAGAGACTGCAAATACTAACAAACCTGATATGTAATATAGACACTCTGACTCACTCACACACACACACACACACACACACACACAGTGAGCCAGGAGCCTGCGTGAGCAGGGAAGACATAGTGGGGTGTCCTCTGCCATCCCTGATTAGAAATACAGTCTGCAGAGAAGGCAAGCTGAGGGACTGTGTGTGTGTGTGTGTGTGTGTGTGTGTGTGTGTGTGTGTGCTAGAGGTTGACCGATTAATCGGAATGGCCAATTTAATTAGGGACTATTTCAAGTTTTCATAACGATCAGAAATCGGTATTTTTGGGCGCCGATTTTGCAGATTCAAATTTTTTAATATATCTTTTTTACACATTTTATTTAACTAGCCAAGTCAGTTAACAACACATTATTATTTTCAACGACGGCCTAGGAACAGTGGGTTAACTGCCTTGTTCAGGGGCAGAACGACAGATTTTTACCTTGTCAGCTCGGGGATTCAATCTTGCAACCTTACAGTTAACTAGTCCAACGCTCTAACCACCTGATTAGCACCTGAGGCTGCCTGTTACGCGAATGCAGTAAGCCAAGGTAAGTTGCTAGCTAGCATTAAACTTATCTTATAAAAAACAATCAATCAACGACTGTCGTTACCTAACCATGAACATCAATGCCTTTCTTAAAATCAATACACAGAAGTATATATTTTTAAACCTGCATATTTAGCTAAAATAAATCCAGGTTAGCAGGCAATATTAACCAGGTGAAAGTGTGTCACTTCTCTTGCGTTCATTGCACGCAGAGTCAGGGTATATGCAACAGTTTGGGCAGCTTGGCTCGTTGCGAACTAATTTGCCAGAATTTTACGTAATTATGACATAACATTGAAGGTTGTGCAAGGAATATTTAGACTCATGGATGCCACCCGTTAGATAAAATACGAAACGGAATAAACGTTTGAGGTGATAGTTTCCTGATTTGACCTAAGGCTCGTATTTCTGTGTGTTTATTGTAGTTAAGTCTATGATTTGATATTTGACAGAGCAGTCTGACTGAGGGGTGGTAGGCAGCAGCAGGCTCGTAATAGTCAAAGGTATACGGTTTAGAGAGAAATAGTTGACGCGTTATAATTCCTGTAATAACTTGTGGCTGAACTTGAAAGGGGTTCCTTCGTTATTTTACCGTTCATGTCTTCCATAGAGAATGTCATGATCTACTTCAGGTTTAAACCACCTCTGGTCATGTCTTCCATAGAGAATGTCTTGATCTACTTCCAATAAGGTCTGTGTTTCGTTCAGGCTTAAACCTCCTCTGTTCATGTCTTCCATAGAGAATGTCTTGATCTACTTCCAATAAGGTCTGTGTTTCGTTCAGGCTTAAACCTCCTCTGTTCATGTCTTCCATAGAGAATGTCTTGATCTACTTCAGATAAGGTCTGTGTTTCGTTCAGGCTTAAACCTCCTCTGTTCATGTCTTCCATAGAGAATGTCTTGATCTACTTCAGATAAGGTCTGTGTTTCGTTCAGGCTTAAACC
>NC_143023.1:13827500-13885000 GCF_057628025.1 Oncorhynchus mykiss
CACACGCATGCACGCAACACACAAACACACACACACAAACACACACGCACGCACGCACACACACACACACACACACACACACCTGTCCTCATCTGATGACCCTTTTTGGTATCGGGTAGAACCCTTTTTGATTCCAGCTAGAACCCTTTCTGGTTCTATATGTAGAACCATCTGTGGTAAGGGTTCTACCTGGAACCAAAAAAGGCTCTACCTGACACCAAAAAGGGTTCTCATATGGGGGCAGCAGGATTCTCCTAGATAGCAAAAATCAGTGGTGTACATTTAACTCTGAAAGTGTCAAATGTACACTATTTTCAGTGAACACATGAGTCCCACTGTACTGGTTTTAAATAACACTTTTGAAAGTTAAAAGATTTAACTCTGTTGCAGTGTTCCCCATTTTACTGTTAAAGTGTTCAAAGGAACTCGATTGTGGTGTTTGCATAGCTTTACTGCAGGGTTGTCAAACTCATCCCATGGAGGTACTAGTGTCTGCGGGTTTTGGGTTGTTCCTTCAATTAAGGGGTGCCTTCAGTTGAGGGGAGTCTTTTACTAATTAGTGACCTTAATTCATCAATCAAGTACAAGGGAGGAGCAAAAACCTGCAAGACACTCGGCCCTCCATGGAATGAGTCTGACATGTGTGCTCTACTGTCATACACAACACCTACAGTGTAAAACATAACACTTCATTTAAAGTAAACTGGACTCACTTTGCTTAGTGCTGACGCTGTCACATTTTCTCAGTGGAAGAAATGAACACCTGTAGTGTTACAGTTAATCATTTTTGGGTGTTGTTTTAACACTGCATGTTGTGAAGCCCAACTGACAACACCTTTTTTCCTAAGAGTGTATGGACAGTCATGCTGATTTTTGCTGTGTGTTAATCTGTCCTCATATGCCTCTGAGAATAGCCGAGCAGGCCTCAGAATGTTCTGCTATGAGACTGTGAGTAGTCAGGTTGTTTGAGTTCACTAACTGGCTTTTGGGAGGCTTTTAATGTGTGGCTATTTGGAGCAGTCAAATCTAGTTGTAGTCTAGTTGCAGAAATGTACAGGCAGAATAAATCATTATTTTTCTCTCTCTCTTTCTCTCCCTCTCTCACACACATACCACACACACACATAACACACACACAGGGTGGAGGCGACATGTGTGGTGGGGTCAGGGAATGCTGGATACAAGATCCATATTCCCCATTGAGGGGAAACTCACCACTCTTCAACCGGAAAGAGCAGTGGAGGAGAAACACACACTATGTCCTGAGAGCGGATCTGACACACACACAAACACACATACGCACACACATACAGACAAACACACACACACATACACACACAAACACACTTCCATTGGAAATATGTGAATATTGCATTTTGGTGGAGTAAACCTCTAAGAAAGAGACACAGAGAATTAAGGAGGGGTGTAAGTCTGGGCAGGTGTGATGGTGTTGGTGTGATGTAGTTGATGTTGGTGTGATGTTGTTGTTTGTATCTTTCGTATTGTTAAAAATATAAATCTTCCAAAAAAAGAGAGAGAATAAGAGAGAGAGAGAGAAGAGAAGAGAAGAAGGGAAGAGAAGGAGAGAGAGAGAGAGAGAGAGAGAGAGAGAGAAGAAGAGAGAGAAGAAGAAGAGAGAGAGAAGCAGAGAAGAGAAGAGAAGAGAAGAGAAGAGAAGAGAGAGAGAGAGAGAGAAAGAGAGAGAAAGAAGCAGAGAGAAGAGAAGGAGAGAGAAGGAGAGAGAGATAGAGAGAGATAGATAGAGAGAGAGAGAGAGAGAGAGAGAGAGAAGGAGAGAGAGAAGGAGAGAGAGAGGAGAGAGAGAGAAAGCGAGAGGGAGCGCCTGCGCACAAGAGTTATCTTGCTCAAATTGTAGATCTAAAGAGCAACAAGCGCTCACAGTCTCACTGCAGAATTAGACGTTCATCCACGTTCTCCAAACGTCAAATTTTGAAGTTAAGGGTTAAGTTTAGGTAAGGGTTAAGGTTTAAGGTTTAGGTAAGGGTTAAGGTAAGGGTTAAGGTTTAGGCACTCATTCTAATTGGTTAAGAAAAGGGTTAAGGTTAAGGTAAGGGTTAAGGTTTAGGTAAGGGTTAAGGTTAAGGTAAGGGTTAAGGTTTAGGTAAGGGTTAAGGTTAAGGTAAGGGTTAAGGTTAAGGTAAGGGTTAAGGTTTAGGTAAGGGTTAAGGTTTAGGTTAGGGTTAAGGTTTAGGTAAGGGTTAAGGTTTAGGTTAGGGTTAAGGTTTAGGTAAGGGTTAAGGTTTAGGTAAGGGTAAGGGTTAAGGTTTAGGTTAGGGTTAAGGTTTAGGTAAGGGTTAAGGTTTAGGTAAGGGTTAAGGTTTAGGTAAGGGTTAAGGTTTAGGTTAGGGTTAAGGTTTAGGTAAGGGTTAAGGTTTAGGTAAGGGTTAAGGTTTAGGTTAGGGTTAAGGTTTGGGATAGGGTTAAGGTTTGGGATAGGGTTAAGGTTTGGGATAGGGTTAAGGTTTAGGTTAGGGTTAAGGTTAAGGTAAGGGTTAAGGTTTAGGTAAGGGTTAAGGTTTAGGTTAGGGTTAAGGTTTAGGTAAGGGTTAAGGTTTAGGTTAGGGTTAAGGTTTAAGTAAGGGTTAAGGTTTGGGATAGGGTTAAGGTTTAGGTAGGGGTTAAGGTTTAGGTAAGGGTTAAGGTTTATGTAAGGGTTAAGGTTTAGGTAAGGGTTAAGGTTTAGGTAAGGGTTAAGGTTTAGGTTAGGGTTAAGGTTTAGGTAAGGGTTAAGGTTAAGGTAAGGGTTAAGGTTTAGGTAAGGGTTAAGGTTTAGGTTAGGGTTAAGGTTTAGGTAAGGGTTAAGGTTTAGGTAAGGGTTAAGGTTTAGGTTAGGGTTAAGGTTTGGGTAAGGGTTAAGGTTTAGGTGAGGGTTAAGGTTTAGGTAAGGGTTAAGGTTTGGGTAAGGGTTAAAACTAGAAATAAAAAAACAGTGTCAGGATCGAACATGCAACCTTCTGATCCAGTGTCATTGGATTACAGTCACGGGGTTTAAAAGCTGCATGACCAAGGTGGGTACTACACATGAGTGCTGAATAAAGCCACTCCCACACAATGCCAAGCATTCTCTGTGTAAATGTAATCCATTACTATCATTATCAGGCCCACCACACCCCAGACATGGCTGTTTTCACATCACATCCGCTAACATTGTAATAGCTGGTGTGTGTTATTGTACAGAATGCATTCTGAAAGGGCAGAGTTGAATAGCACTGTAATCTGTAATCAGTTATCACACGTGCACACACACACACACACACACTCAGGTACGCACTCGCACACGCACACGCATACACACGCACACACACACTCATCAGTGAGGCTGCAGATCTGACACAGCATATTGGACTCTAGTCTTCATGTGATTGTGGTGTGAAACATTGACATAACCTACGTACAACCTAAAAATAACCTGAGAGAATATCACTACAACCTGCAGTATTCTATAAAAGAGTACAATAGGATTCAGATAACAGCCTCTATGATACCTGCATGTAAACCCTGTTCCTTCCACTAAGAGAGAGGAATGTAGGTGGTATATAGACATGTTGGGGGAAAGTTAAAACAAAGCAGTTAGCAGGTACAGTACTGTGGAATTAGACTGTACAGGCAAACACACACATACGCGCACACACCATTCAGAACAGTCTATTGTGAGTAAATGAGTCACAGCTCAGCCAATCAGGGGATAGATGCTTTGGGAACAAACAACATGACAGACAGACACAGACAGACACACGTGCACATATTCCAGACCAGGGGTGTCAAACTCATTCCACGGAGGGCCTAGTGGCTGCTGGTTTTAGTTATTTAATTTCAATGAAGACCTAGACAACCAGGTGAGGACAGTTCCTTACTAGGGACCTTAATTCATCAATCAAGTACAAGGGAGAAGTGAAAACCCGCAGACACTGGGCCCTCCATGGAAGGAGCTTGACGTGCGTTCCAGAGTGACACATTTCTCTTGCTGTTCTCTGTACTGATGATTGGTGATTATTAATGATGACTATTACAGACCATATAGATCATTTATATACTCTGACGTTCTGCTGTTTGTTCAACAAAGCATCTATCCCCTGATTGGCTGAGCTGTGACTCATTTACTCACAATAGACTGTTCTGAATGATGTGTGTGTTTGCTTCACAATAGACTGTTCTGAATAGTGTGTGAGTGTGCGTGTGTGTGTGTGTGTGTGTTTGCCTGTACTCTCTATAAATAAGCAGAGTGCTGTCAAATGACACGGTACTGTACCTGTACAGAACAGCCAGGTCAGTCATGATACAAGTCAGTATTTGACATCCATCCATGTCTGAGAACGTCAGGAAATGAGGTGGAAACCGGCCACTAGGGGCAACAGTGAGTGCTGTTACCTTCAAGTAGGTTTTGGCATTGTGGACGGGGATGGTGGATGGGCCTAAACATCTGCCTCTGATTCCAAAGTTCGCAAGTTCAAATCCAGCGATAGAATGTTGATATTTTTTTAAGCCCATCCTAAACCTTAACCCTTACCTTAACCATTCTGAGTTAATGGCTAACCTTAATCCTTACCTTAACCATTCAGAGTTAATGTCTAACCTTAACCCTTACCTTAACCATTCAGAGTTAATGTCTAACCTTAACCCTTCAGAGTTAATGTCTAACCTTAAGAATTTGGAGTTAATGCCTAAACTTAACCTTAAAAACTTTGAAATTTGAGAAACATGGATGAATGTCTAATTCTGACATGAGACTGTAGGTACAGACACACAGTCCTATAGGATCTGCAACATACCATAGGTTTACATACTGTAGCTCATTCAGAGGAGGGTAGCCCGAACCAGGACTCGAACCCAGGTCCCTTCTAATATCAGTCCAACACCTTAACCGTTACACCAAGAGGCCAGAACGTCTAGATGACATCACTACGGTATGAAGGACTCTATCCTGCGTCTTTGGAACTTGTGTCTCTCCCCGGTACACACACTTCAAAACGCATAGTCGGGAGGGATGTGTTGTCTGTAGAATGAAAGAGAAGACCCAGCCAATCAGCTGCAGGCAGAGGAGAGAGGAGGAAGTCACTGTGGTCACACCTTGCTGTGTGTGTGTGTGTGTGTGTGTGTGTGTGTGTGTGTGTGTGTGTGTGTGTGTCTGACTGACTGAAATAGCTTTGTCGGAGAGTAAACAACACATTTAATTCATAAAAAACTACTGATGCCTGCCTACTTCACTAGAGAGAGAGAGAGAGAGAGAGAGAGAGAGAGAGAGAGAGACAGAGAGAGAGAACAACAACAAAAGGAAAGGGAGATGAGATGTTACAACAGGGGGACAGTGTCAGTGTCAGTGACATCATATCCTCCTCATTATTGGTTCCAGTTCTTCGGTTTGGAAAACACCTCTAGCCCACGTCACGTGGTGAGGCAACACTTTCCTTCTACTACACACAAACGCACGCACACACACGTACACCCACACGCACACACACACAAACACTAGCCCCCTGCTCTGCTCTGTGTGTGTGTTTGTCATAGTGCAGTCACCAGCTGTTCCCCCTGCCCACACAGTGTGCCGTTACAACCAACCTCTTTCCACCTTTCAGTCTCTCTCTCCCTCAATTCAATTTAAGGGCTTTATTGGCCTGAGAAACATGTTCAAATTGCCAAAGCTCTCTCTCTCTCACACACACACACACACACACACAGACATACACACAATACTAGACACACACTACTAGACACACTTTATGAAACCATTCCATGCATCTCTGCACGCACAGATACACACACATATAAACTAACCACAATACACACTAACCACAATAAACACACAAAAACACAAGGACTTTTTCCATGCTACTCCCCACACATTTGCAGCTCCCTCCATGATGCAGTCAGACCACAGATTCAGAGTATGGAAATGGGGAGGTCGCCGAGCTTTCTTTATGTGTGCAGTTTCACGCGCGTTACACTTTGTACCCTCTGGAACCTGCCAGAAAGAGGAAGTGATGCATTGCCGTTGTAGTGACGGGAGTCTATATTTAGCCAATATGGGAGCGGAAGTGTCCAACTTAACGCTCACTTCTGTTTTCAGGGTTAACACACACACCAAAGCATCCAGTGAAAGTACGTAAATCACACCCACACACTCTTCCACATTGTGTGTGTGGCCTACTCTGTGGTTTCACTTCAGGTCACTGATCTATAGCAGGAGCTGCTGATCAGGAGATGATTAATAAAACACCTCGATGTGACATCATCACTTTCACATCATCTGACTGTTGTACTGGAATTCATTCATTTTTCATTGTCATTTTGGGGGAGGAGACGGGGTTCAGTGTACCACAGAGAGGCTTCATTGAGTAGGTGTGTTCTCACTTCCACCTTTATCACATGCTCTTAGCAACAGTCTGACATGTCACAAGGTTCTGATGGACACACCCCCTTCTGTACAGTCTGAACTCCTTCAGCTGTGGACGCCCAGGTGTAGCTCTCAACGTGATTTGGAAGAATGACCTTGCGGGACTAGAAGTCATATAATGTCAAATATATGGAACAACAGAATCCTTTCTATTCTACTTTTTAAACATAACATACTGTCTCAGAAGAACACGGACCACCCATCTCCTTCCCTGCCTCTTCCCTCCCCTCCCCATCTGAGTGTGTGATGGTGGGAGGATGGGTCAGGTGGTGGTTGTCTGCTGGTTCTGAGTGTGTGATGGTGGGAGGATGGGTTAGGTGGTGGTTGTCTGCTGGTTCTGAGTGTGTGATGGTGGGAGGATGGGGGGGTAGGTGGTGGTTGTCTGCTGGTTCTGAGTGTGTGATGGTGGGAGGATGGGGGGTAGGTGGTGGTTGTCTGCTGGTTCTGAGTGTGTGATGGTGAGAGGATGAGGGTAGGTGTTGGTTGTCTGCTGGTTCTGATTGTATGATGGTGGGAGAATGGAGGGTAAGGGGTGGTTGTCTGCTGGTTCTGAGTGTGGGAGGATGGGGGGTAGTTGGTGGTTGTCTGCTGGTTCTGAGTGTGTGATGGTGGGAGGATGGGGTAGGTGGTGGTTGTCTGCTGGTTCTGAGTGTGTGATGGTGGGAGGATGGGGGTAGGTGGTGGTTGTCTGCTGGTTCTGAGTGTGTGATGGTGGGAGGATGGGGGGTAGTTGGTGGTTGTCTGCTGGTTCTGAGTGTGGGAGGATGGGGGTAGGTGGTGGTTGTCTGCTGGTTCTGAGTGTGGGAGGATGGGGGTAGGTGGTGGTTGTCTGCTGGTTCTGAGTGTGGGAGGGTGGGAGGATGGGGAGGTAGGTGGTGGTTGTCTGCTGGTTCTGAGTGTGTGAGGGTGGGAGGATGGGGGTAGGTGGTGGTTGTCTGCTGGTTCTGAGTGTGGGAGGGTGGTAGGTTGGGGAGGTAGGTGGTGGTTGTCTGCTGGTTCTGAGTGTGGGAGGGTGGGAGGATGGGGAGGTAGTTGGTGGTTGTCTGCTGGTTCTGAGTGTGTGAGGGTGGGAGGATGGGGGTAGGTGGTGGTTGTCTGCTGGTTCTGAGTGTGGGAGGATGGGGGGGTAGGTGGTGGTTGTCTGCTGGTTCTGAGTGTGTGATGGTGGGAGGATGGGGAGGTAGGTGGTGGTTGTCTGCTGGTTCTGAGTGTGGGAGGATGGGGGGGTAGGTGGTGGTGGTCTGCTGGTTCTGAGTGTGTGATGGTGGGAGGATGGGGAGGTAGGTGGTGGTTGTCTGCTGGTTCTGAGTGTGTGAGGATGGGGGGGTAGGGGGTGGTTGTCTGCTGGTTCTGAGTGTGTGAGGATGGGGGGGTAGGGGGTGGTTGTCTGCTGGTTCTGAGTGTGTGATGGTGGGAGGATGGGGGGGTAGGTGGTGGTTGTCTGCTGGTTCTGAGTGTGGGAGGGTGGGAGGATGGGGAGGTAGGTGGTGGTTGTCTGCTGGTTCTGAGTGTGTGAGGGTGGGAGGATGGGGGTAGGTGGTGGTTGTCTGCTGGTTCTGAGTGTGGGAGGATGGGGGTAGGTGGTGGTTGTCTGCTGGTTCTGAGTGTGTGATGGTGGGAGGATGGGGGTAGGTGGTGGTTGTCTGCTGGTTCTGAGTGTGGGAGGATGGGGGGGTAGGTGGTGGTTGTCTGCTGGTTCTGAGTGTGTGATGGTGGGAGGATGGGGAGGTAGGTGGTGGTTGTCTGCTGGTTCTGAGTGTGTGATGGTGGGAGGATGGGGGGTAGGTGGTGGTTGTCTGCTGGTTCTGAGTGTGTGATGGTGGGAGGATGGGGGGGTAGGTGGTGGTTGTCTGCTGGTTCTGAGTGTGTGATGGTGGGAGGATGGGGGGGTAGGTGGTGGTTGTCTGCTGGTTCTGAGTGTGTGATGGTGGGAGGATGGGGGGGTAGGTGGTGGTTGTCTGCTGGTTCTGAGTGTGTGATGGTGGGAGGATGGGGGGTAGGGGGTGGTTGTCTGCTGGTTCTGAGTGTGTGATGGTGGGAGGATGGGGGGTAGGGGGTGGTTGTCTGCTGGTTCTGAGTGTGTGATGGTGGGAGGATGGGGGGTAGGTGGTGGTTGTCTGCTGGTTCTGAGTGTGTGATGGTGGGAGGATGGGGGGTAGGGGGTGGTTGTCTGCTGGTTCTGAGTGTGGGAGGATGGGGGGTAGGTGTTGGTTGTCTGCTGGTTCTGAGTGTGTGATGGTGGGAGGATGGGTTAGGTGGTGGTTGTCTGCTGGTTCTGAGTGTGTGATGGTGGGAGGATGGGGGGTAGGTGGTGGTTGTCTGCTGGTTCTGAGTGTGTGATGGTGGGAGGATGGGGGGTAGGGGGTGGTTGTCTGCTGGTTCTGAGTGTGGGAGGATGGGGGTAGGTGGTGGTTGTCTGCTGGTTCTGAGTGTAGGAGGGTGGGAGGATGGGGAGGTAGGTGGTGGTTGTCTGCTGGTTCTGAGTGTGTGAGGGTGGGAGGATGGGGGGTAGGTGGTGGTTGTCTGCTGGTTCTGAGTGTGTGATGGTGGGAGGATGGGGGTAGGTGGTGGTTGTCTGCTGGTTCTGAGTGTGTGATGGTGGGAGGATGGGGGGTAGTTGGTGGTTGTCTGCTGGTTCTGAGTGTGGGAGGATGGGGGTAGGTGGTGGTTGTCTGCTGGTTCTGAGTGTGGGAGGGTGGGAGGATGGGGAGGTAGGTGGTGGTTGTCTGCTGGTTCTGAGTGTGTGAGGGTGGGAGGATGGGGGGTAGGTGGTGGTTGTCTGCTGGTTCTGAGTGTGTGATGGTGGGAGGATGGGGAGGTAGGTGGTGGTTGTCTGCTGGTTCTGAGTGTGTGAGGGTGGGAGGATGGGGAGGTAGGTGGTGGTTGTCTGCTGGTTCTGAGTGTGTGATGGTGGGAGGATGGGGAGGTAGGTGGTGGTTGTCTGCTGGTTCTGAGTGTGTGAGGGTGGGAGGATGGGGAGGTAGGTGGTGGTTGTCTGCTGGTTCTGAGTGTGTGAGGGTGGGAGGATGGGGGTAGGTGGTGGTTGTCTGCTGGTTCTGAGTGTGTGATGGTGGGAGGATGGGGGTAGGTGGTGGTTGTCTGCTGGTTCTGAGTGTGTGATGGTGGGAGGATGGGGGGTAGGGGGTGGTTGTCTGCTGGTTCTGAGTGTGGGAGGATGGGGGGTAGGTGTTGGTTGTCTGCTGGTTCTGAGTGTGGGAGGATGGGGGGTAGGTGTTGGTTGTCTGCTGGTTCTGAGTGTGGGAGGATGGGGGGTAGGTGTTGGTTGTCTGCTGGTTCTGAGTGTGTGATGGTGGTAGGATGGGTTAGGTGGTGGTTGTCTGCTGGTTCTGAGTGTGTGATGGTGGGAGGATGGGGGGGTAGGTGGTGGTTGTCTGCTGGTTCTGAGTGTGTGATGGTGGGAGGATGGGGGTAGTAGGTGGTTGTCTGCTCATTCTGAGTGTGTGATGGTGGGAGGATGGGGGGTAGGTGTTGGTAGTCTGCTGGTTCTGAGTGTGTGAGGGTGGGAGGATGGGGGGTAAGTGGTGGTAGTCTGCTGGTTCTGAGTGTGTGATGGTGGGAGGATGGGGAGGTAGGTGGTGGTTGTCTGCTGGTTCTGATTGTATGATGGTGGGAGAATGGAGGGTAAGGGGTGGTTGTCTGCTGGTTCTGAGTGTGTGATGGTGGGAGGATGGGGGGTAAGTGGTGGTAGTCTGCTGGTTCTGAGTGTGTGATGGTGGGAGGATGGGGAGGTAGGTGGTGGTTGTCTGCTGGTTCTGAGTGTGGGAGGATGGGGGTTAGGTGGTGGTTGTCTGCTGGTTCTGAGTGTGTGATGGTGGGAGGATGGGGGTAGATGGTGGTTGTCTGCTGGTTCTGAGTGTGGAGGGTGGGAGGATGGGGGTAAGTGGTGGTAGTCTGCTGGTTCTGAGTGTGTGATGGTGGGAGGATGGGGAGGTAGGTGGTGGTTGTCTGCTGGTTCTGAGTGTGGGAGGATGGGGGTTAGGTGGTGGTTGTCTGCTGGTTCTGAGTGTGTGATGGTGGGAGGATGGGGGTAGGTGGTGGTTGTCTGCTGGTTCTGAGTGTGGAGGGTGGGAGGATGGGGGTAGGTGGTGGTTGTCTGCTGGTTCTGAGTGTGGGAGGGTTGGAAGATGGGGGGTAGGTGGTGGTTGTCTGCTGGTTGGTGAAGGACTAAAGTCACCTTCAGGCCCAATGTAGCCAGTCCACCAGCTAACCCTCTGAGACAAAAGACAGGTGAGGCATCCAGTTCTCTGATCCTCTCTCTCTCTCCTCATTGTTCAGACTCAGACTCATACAGTATGGAGGTTGTTTACAAGTCAACTGGGATCTTTCAGTACTACACACACCTTGCTGTACAAAACAGTGGGTAAACATCTATTTTGATGCATCATGTCCTATTTTGTGTGTGTACATTTGTGTGTGTGATGCGTAGGAGACAGTTAAGTATTTTAGCTGTGAACAGGCTGTTGATGGTTTAAGTTGTCATGACGATGGTAGTAGGACTTTACCATGGTGACTAGAACTAGAGGCAACGTCACACAGTTCCAGTTTGTTGCAGTGATAAACTGATGGACAATCTGACCTTTTGTCAACTTGTGGCAGCGTTATGGGCATAGGCCCCAGTGATGACATAGTTTCAATTAAAATCATTCCAGAAAATTCCCATGAATATTTGCAAAACAGTTCATTACATTTTGACTATTGACAAGTTTATGGGATAATATTGTAATGTGTTCTTAAAACTTTAAATGAAGGCCTTCTGAGTGGCGGAGCGGTCACTACAACCTGGGGTTCAATCCCAGGCTGTGTCATTACTGGGTTGAGTCATGTGACTGGGAGTTCCATAGGGCGGTGCACAATTGACCCAGCATCGTCTGGGTTAGAGGAGTGTTTGGCTGAGGGGGCTTTACTTGGCTCATCGTGATCTAGTGACTCCTTGTGGTGGGCCAGGTGCCTGCAGTCTGACTTCAGTCGTCAGTTGAACAGTGTTTCCTCTGACACGTTGTTGCTTCTGGGTTAAGAGTGCGGTTTGGTGGTTCATATTTCAGAGGACAGAACACAGGAGCGATAAGATTGAAATTGAGAAAAAGGGGTAAAAAAACAATATATATATTTAATGAAAACTTGAAAAAAATATGTTTAATGAAAACATATCAAAGAGTGACATAGAAGTAAATGAGGAATTTGGGATTAATTCCAACACCATCCTCTTACCTTGAAACGGCTGACGTTTTCAAACCAGGTCAAGGTAAATTCACAGGGAAAATGAAAAGTTTTCCGTTCCCAGATATTTCTGCTTACTTATTTATCTGTTATTGCATCTCCCTCCTGCTCTTTAAATCAGACGCTTGGTGGGTAAACCAAAGGCTGACAGAATGAAGCAGGGGATTCCTGTTTTCATCCTAGAGGTCACTGTTTTGACCTTTGATAAAGGTCTGGCGGTAGACCTTTGGTAGAGCGTCTGTCTCTGTAACACAACAACCCACAACCCTCCTACACACACAAACACACATACGTCAACCAATCACACACACCACAACTCTGACATCACAGCTGATATCTGAACTGTTGATAGGAGAGTGACACATCACAAGTGTGTGTGTGTGTGTGTGTGTGTGTGTGTGTGTGTGTGTGTGTGTGTGTGTGTGTGTGTGTGTGTGTGTGTGTGTGTGCGCATGCATGCGCGCGTGTCACTTCTGCGCCTGTATGGACTAGACTGGGTTGGTGTGGTCAGTGTGGGAGAGTTGAGTCACTAGGTCACTCTGAAGTTATATTCCTCAGAGAGAGAGAAAGAGAGAGAGGAGGAGAGAAAGAAAGAGAGGGAGAGAAAGATAGTAGTCAATGTCTCTGTTAAAACATGTTAACCTTATGTAGTGTGTTCATGTACAGTACTCTGTAGCGTGTGTGTGTGTGTGCGTGTGCGTGCGTGTGTGCGTGCGTGTGTGTGTGTGTGTGCGTGTGTGTGTTTGTGAGATGTATACAGTGGTTCTCTGAGGAACAGAGGGAATCGTGCCCAGAAATTCCATGGCACTGAGTCAGGAAGAGTTTCACAGAACACGAACACACACACACAGGAGTGATGGTCTGATGCTCTGAGAAAGGCAGGGAGTAAATAGGACAGAGAGATAGTGGGACCGACAGAGTGAGACACAGACAGACAGACAGACAGACAGACAGACAGACAGACAGACAGACAGACAGACAGACAGAGAAAGAGAGGGATATAGTTCCGAGAGGACCAGCTTTCCCAGCATGCAAATCTCTCAGTGACGTTGTTCCACCAGGACTTCCCACCATGCATGGCCAGCCCTTCCGCTATCCCACAATCCAATAGGTCCCCTGCTAACCCATAACCTCACAGGTTAGACCGCGCCCCCCCCCCCCCCCCCCCCCTCACCTCCAATGTCCCAGAGTGCAGTGGGGCAGTGGAACGTTTCCACGGCCTCTGCCAGGAGAGCAGCGTCATGGATACACAGGACTCCACAGGCTTCCACACACACACACACACACACACACACACACACACACACACACACAATTTGGATATTTTCCAGACGGAGAGAGACTAGATGTCAGGATTATGTAAGTCATGCTCGGGCTAAAGCCATATACAATCATGAGAGACTCTCACATGTTTACAGACAGAAAGCTAGTGTGTGAAAGAAGCATATCTCACTCATACACACACACACACACACGCACACACACACAGACACACACACACACTTTCTCTCTCTCTCTGGGCCAGTGGTCATGGACAGTGTTGAGGTATTGGCTAATGCTTATGCCACTGTCGTTACCTCATCCCCTCTGTTTCTATTCTGGGCTGCTTTGAATCCTCAGAACAGAGCACTTCGCTTCCTGTGTGTGTGTGTGTGTGTGTGTGTGTGTGTGTGTGTGTGTGTGTGTGTGTGTGTGTGTGTGTGTGTGTGTGTGTGTGCATCCTGAATGGCTGCTGTATTCAAATCAGGTCTATATCTGTGTATCTATAATGAACAAAAATATAAATTCAACATGCAACCATTTCAAAGAGTTTACAGAGTTACAGTTCATATAAGGAAATCAGTTAATTGAAATAAATGAATTAAGCCCTAATCTATGGATTTCACATGACTGGCCAGGGGCGCATAGGGCATAGGCCCACCCACTTGTTAGACAGGTCCACCCACTGGGCAGCCAGGCTCAGCCAATCAGAATGAGTTTTTCCCCACAAAAGGGCTTTATTACAGAAAGAAATACTCCTCAGCACCACCCCCCCTCAGACGGTCACACAGGTGAAGAAGCTGGATGTGTAGGTCCTGGGTTGGCGTGGCTACACGTGGTCTGTGGTTGTGAGACCCGTTAAATGTACTGCCAAATTCTCTACAATGACGTTGGACGCAGCTTATGGTAGAGAAATTAACATTCAATTTATCTGGCAACAGCTCTGGAGGACATTCCTGCAGTCAGCATGCCAATTGCCAATCTGTGGCATTGTGTTGTGTGACAAAACTGCTCATTTAGAGTGACCTTTTATTGTCTCCAGCACAAGGTGCGCCTGTGTAATGATCATGCTGTTTAATCAGCTTCTTGATATGCCACACCTGTCAGGTGGAAGGATTATCTTGGCTAAGAAAACATGCTCACTAACAGGGATGTCAATTCGACAGAAATAAGCTTTTTCTGTGAGTGTGAAAAATGTCTGTAATGTATTTTTTCAACTCATGAAACATGGGACCATGTTGCGTTTTATATTTTTGTTCAGAGTATCTGAGATCTACTCCTGAAAGACAGCTGCTATAGTTGGCAGCTTGTCAGTATTAATAGACAGACCAGGTAGATAAGGCCTGGAGGTACAGTCCTGACGACACGCAGACACACTCCACACTACACACACAGGTCTGATTTGAATACCGTAGGATGTGCGCTCGTATTTAGTAGTGGGATTTGAATGTGATTTCAAGTGAACCTGTGTGGAAAGTGAATCAGGACATAGTTGTGTGGTTGGTTGTGTTTCCGTTATGGAAGTCTGTTCCTGGAGAGGAGCAACAGTGGAAGTTCCCCCTCATGGAGAGTAAGAGAGAGAGACAGAGAGAGAGAGAGGACGAGAGGGGTAGAGAGAATGTGGGGGATCAGTGAGATGAAGGAGGAAGGAGGTGGTTGACCCTGGGACCTGGCAGTGTAAAAGGTCACTGTGGTAATGACCTGGTTCTGATCTGTGTTTAACTCTGGATGGTTGGTAATGGTTTGGCTGTCTGATTGTCTGTCTGGCCCATGTGCTATTGAGTATTGAGTGGACAGGCCCTCTAGCCTATAGTCTAGACTCCAGCCCCTACCTAGCCCCTATAATCTAGTCTAGACTACATGTTAATCTCTAGACGCCAGCCCCTACCTAGCCCCTATAATCTAGTCTAGACTCTACATGTTAACCTCTAGACTCCAGCCCCTATCTAGCCCCTAGACTCTAGTATAGATTCTACATGTTAACATCTAGACTCCAGCCCCTACCTAGCCCCTAGACTCTAGTATAGATTCTACATGTTAACCTCTAGACTCCAGCCCCTATCTAGCCCCTAGACTCTAGTATAGATTCTACATTTTAACCTCTAGACTCCACCCCCTACCGAGACTCTAGTCTGGACTAAACTTTAACCTCTAGTCTAGACTCTAAACTTGAACCTTTAACCCCCCCCACCTATCCATAAATCTGTTCCATTCTCTCTGTATGTAGACCTTAAATAGACAGGTGGTAAGACCAGGTAACAGTCAGTCAGCCAGTGAGTGTGGGTTAGGGTCAGACGGTAAGACCAGGTAACAGTCAGTCAGCCAGTGAGTGTGGGTTAGGGTCAGATGGTAAGACCAGGTAACAGTCAGTCAGCCAGTGAGTGTGGGTTAGGGTCAGACGGTAGGTCCAGGTAACAGTCAGTCAGCCAGTGAGTGTGGGTTAGGGTCAGGCGGTAAGACCAGGTAACAGTCAGTCAGCCAGTGAGTGTAGGTTAGGGTCAGGCAGTATCATGCGTAGCAACAGACAGCCAGTCCAGAACTCCTAATGGAGTTATTAATCACACAACAACACCACTGTCTAAACACGACACAACATTACTAACCCAAACATTTAGATAACAGGGTCCTCTACCAGCCTCACACACAACCACACACACACACCACACACCCGCACACACACACTGAATCACATCCGGTGAGTCAGCAGAGTATCCAATCTTGATGGGAGGAGGAAGAGGGGGGAAAACACAACGAGAGAGAGAGGGATAGAGAGAAACAGGGTTACTTCTCCTTCATGAGGCTAAAAGACCAGTGAGTCCAAGTACGGGTGGAGGACTAAACCAATCAGAGAAGACTCTTTCCAAAGTCAGGAGACATTTCCAAATAGTAGGTTGGACATTAATAGTCTCTTACAGGCTACCTATATCTGTTATGGAGTGACCAGCATGCCAGCCCCCTTAACACCTCCCCTTAACCATTCACCCCTAAACCCCAACCTCCTGACACCCGGCCCTCGTGAGAGCCTCGAATTTTACGGTTCTATCTGCATTTAGTCAAAACTGAGTTATGGACATAGCCATGATCTGTACAATGTTCTCTTCTTATTTAGTGCCATGTTCTGTACAATGTTCTCTTCTTATATAGTGCCATGTTCTGTACAATGTTCTCTTCTTATTTAGTGCCATGTTCTGTACAATGTTCTCTTCTTATTTAGTGCCATGCTCTGTACAATGTACCTTTATTTAACCAGGTAGGCTAGTTGAGAACAAGTTCTCATTTACAACTGCGACCTGGCCAAGATAAAGCATAGCAGTGTGAACAGACAACAACACAGAGTTACACATGGAGTAAACAATAAACAAGTCAATAACACAGTAGGAAAAAAAATAGTCTATATACATTGTGTGCAAAAGGCATGAGGAGGTAGGTGAATAATTACAATTTAGCAGATTAACACTGGAGTGATAAATTATCAGATGATCATGTGCAAGTAGAGATACTGGTGTGCAAAAGAGCAGAAAAGTACATAAATAAAAACAGTATGGGGATGAGGTAGGTAAATTGGGTGGGCTATTTACAGATGGACTATGTACAGCTGCAGCTATCGGTTAGCTGCTCAGATAGCAGATGTTTAAAGTTGGTGAGGGAAATAAAAGTCTCCAACTTCAGCGATTTTTGCAATTCGTTCTAGTCACAGGCAGCAGAGAACTGGAAGGAAAGGCAGCCAAATGAGGTGTTGGCTTTAGGGATGATCAGTGAGATACACCTGCTGGAGCACGTGCTACGGGTGGGTGTTGCCATCGTGACCAGTGAACTGAGATAAGGCGGAGCTTTACCGAGCATGGACTTGTAGATGACCTGGAGCCAGTGGGTCTGGCGACGAATATGTAGCGAGGGCCAGCCGACTAGAGCATACAGGTCGCAGAGGTGGGTGGTATAAAGTGCTTTAGTAACAAAACGGATGGCACTGAGATAAACTGCATCTAGTTTGATGAGTAGAGTATTGGAAGCTATTTTGTAGATGACATCGCCGAAGTCGAGGATCGGTAGGATAGTCAGTATTACTAGGGTAAGTTTGGCGGCGTGAGTGAAGGAGGCTTTTTTTGCGAAATAGAAAGCCGACTAGATTTGATTTTGGATTGGAGATGTTTGATATGAGTCTGGAAGGAGAGTTTACAGTCTAGCCAGACACCTAGGTACTTATAGATGTCCACATATTCTAGGTCGGAACCATCCGGGGTGGTGATGCTAGTCGGGCGTGCGGGTGCAGGCAGCGAACGGTTGAAAAGCATGCATTTGGTTTTACTAGCGTTTAAGAGCAGTTGGAGGCCACGGAAGGAGTGTTGTATGGCATTGAAGCTCGTTTGGAGGTTAGATAGCACAGTGTCCAAGGAAGGGCCAGAAGTATACAGAATGGTGTCATCTGCGTAGAGGTGGATCAGGGAATCGTCCGCAGCAAGAGCATCATCATTGATATATACAGAGAAAAGAGTCGGCCCGAGAATTGAACCCTGTGGTACCCCCATAGAAACTGCCAGAGGACCGGACAACATGCCCTCCGATTCTGTATACTTCCGGCCCTTCTTTGGACACTGTGTTAACAACCCTCCAGGCAAGCGTCAATGCCATACAACTCTCCTTCCGTGGCCTCCAATTGCTCTTAAATACAAGTAAAACTAAATGCATGCTCTTCAACCGATCGCTACCTGCACCTACCCGCCTGTCCAACATCACTACTCTGGACGGCTCTGACTTAGAATACGTGGACAACTACAAATACTTAGGTGTCTGGTTAGACTGTAAACTCTCCTTCCAGACCCATATCAAACATCTCCAATCCAAAGTTAAATCTAGAATTGGCTTCCTATTTCGCAACAAAGCATCCTTCACTCATGCTGCCAAACATACCCTTGTAAAACTGACCATCCTACCAATCTTCGACTTTGGCGATGTCATTTATAAAATAGCCTCCAATACCCTACTAAACAAATTGGATGCAGTCTATCACAGTGCAATCCGTTTTGTCACCAAAGCCCCATATACTACCCACCATTGCGACCTGTACGCTCTCGTTGGCTGGCCCTCGCTTCATACTCGTCGCCAAACCCACTGGCTCCATGTCATCTACAAGACCCTGCTAGGTAAAGTCCCCCCTTATCTCAGCTCGCTGGTCACCATAGCATCTCCCACCTGTAGCACACGCTCCAGCAGGTATATCTCTCTAGTCACCCCCAAAACCAATTCTTTCTTTGGCCGCCTCTCTTTCCAGTTCTCTGCTGCCAATGACTGGAACGAACTACAAAAATCTCTGAAACTGGAAACACTTATCTCCCTCACTAGCTTTAAGCACCAACTGTCAGAGCAGCTCACAGATTACTGCACCTGTACATAGCCCACCTATAATTTAGCCCAAACAACTACCTCTTTCCCAACTGTATTTAATTTATTTATTTATTTTGCTCCTTTGCACCCCATTATTTTTATTTCTACTTTGCACATTCTTCCATTGCAAAACTACCATTCCAGTGTTTTACTTGCTATATTGTATTTACCTTGCCACCATGGCCTTTTTTGCCTTTACCTCCCTTCTCACCTTATTTGCTCACATTGTATATAGACTTGTTTATACTGTATTATTGACTGTATGTTTGTTTTACTCCATGTGTAACTCTGTGTCGTTGTATCTGTCGAACTGCTTTGCTTTATCTTGGCCAGGTCGCAATTGTAAATGAGAACTTGTTCTCAACTTGCCTACCTGGTTAAATAAAGGTAAAATAAAATAAAATAAAAAAATAGGCACGGCAGGATGGATATAGGTCTGTAACAGTTTGGGTCCAGGGTGTCTCCCCATGACCGCGGCAGGATCTCAGACGATACGAAAGAGAGGTGGAACAGGCTGGTAATAGGGGTTGCGACAATGGTGGCGGATAGTTTCAGAAATAGAGGGTCCAGATTGTCAAACCCAGCTAATTTGTATGAGTACAGGTTTTGCAGCTCTTTCAGAACATCTGCTATCTGGATTTGGGTAAGGCTTGGGGAGGCTGGTTTTTTGGGGAGGCTTGGGCGAGTAGCTGCGGGGGGGGGGGGGGGGGGGGGGGGAGCTGTTGGCCGAGGTTGGAGTAGCCAGGAGGAAGGCATGGCCAGCCGTTGAGAAATGCTTATTGAAGTTTTCAATTATCATGGATTTATCGGTGGTGACAGTGTTACCTAGCCTCAGTGCAGTGGGCAGCTGGGAGGAGGTGCTCTTGTTCTTGGGCTGGTCGAGGGCAGTCAGGTCTGGAGTGAACCAAGGGCTATATCTGTTCTTAGTTCTGCATTTTTTTGAACGGAGCATGCTTATCTAAGATGGTGAGGAAGTTTCTTTTAAAGAATGACCAGGCATCCTCAACTGACAGGATGAGGTCAATATCCTTCCAGGATACCCGGACCAGGTCGATTAGAAAGGCCTGCTCGCAGAAGTGTTTTAGGGAGCGTTTGACAGTGATGAGGGGTGGTCGTTTGACCGCGGACCCGTAGCGGATACAGGCAATGAGGCAGTGATCGCTGAGATCCTGATTGAAGACAGTGGAGGTGTATTTGGAGGGCCAGTTGATCAGGATAATGTCTATGAGGGTGCCCATGTTTACAGATTTAGGGTTGTACCTGGTGGGTTCCTTGATGATTTGTGTGAGATTGAGGGCATCTAGCTTAGATTGTAGGACTGCCGGGGTGTTAAGCATATCCCAGTTTAGGTCACCTAACAGAACAAACTCTGAAGCTAGATGGGGGGCGATCAATTCACAAATGGTGTCCAGGGCACAGCTGGGAGCTGAGGGGGGTCGGTAGCAGGCGGCAACAGTGAGAGACTTATTTCTGGAGAGATTAATTTTTAAAATTAGAAGTTCGAACTGTTTGGGTATGGACCTGGAAAGTATGACATTACTTTGCAGGCTATCTCTGCAGTAGAATGCAACTCCTCCCCTTTTGGCAGTTCTATCTTGATGGAAAATGTTATATTTGGGTATGGAAATCTCCAAATTTTTGGTGGCCTTCCTAAGCCAGGATTCAGACATGGCAAGGACATCAGGGTTGGCAGAGTGTGCTAAAGCAGTGAGTAAAACAAACGTAGGGAGGAGGCTTCTGATGTTGACATGCATGAAACCAAGGCTTTTTCGATCACACAAGTCAACAAATGAGGGTGCCTGGGAACATGCAGGGCCTGGGTTTACCTCCACATCACCCGCGGAACAGAGGAGTAGTAGGATGATGGTGCGGCTAAGGGCTATCAAAACTGGTCGCCTAGAGTGTTGGGGACAAAGAATAAAAGGAGCAGATTTCTGGGCGTGGTAGAATATATTCAGGGCATAATGTGCAGACAGGGGTATGGGGTATATATAATGTGCAGACAGGGGAATATATAGTGCCATGCTCTGTACAATGTTCTCTTCTTATGTAGTGCCATGCTCTGTAGAATGTTCTCTTCTTATATAGACGGGGGTGTGGGAAAAACCCCTCTCTCCCTCTCTCCCATCGCTCCATGGTGTGCAGCACGCGATTCATGGCTGTACCAAGATTTTGGAGCATCGTCACGCGCTCCTCCAAATATTAAGTTCTGCTTTTCTGATGCATCAAATACTTATGTCATGCAATAAAAGGCTAATTAATTACTTAAAAATCATACAATGTGATTTTCTGGATTTTTGTTTTAGATTCCGTCTCCTACAGTTGAAGTGTACCTATGATAAAAATTACAGACCTCTACATGCTTCGTAAGTAGGAAAACCTGCAAAATCGGCAGTGTATCAAATACTTGTTCTCCCCACTGTATAACACACCGATCAAAACATAGAATGCCCACCCCAACTCACGCCGTGACCAAACTAAAACAGAGACATAAAAAAGGAACTAAGGTCAGGATGTGACAGCCGGTGACGTCGACCGCCGAACGCCGCCCTAACAAGGAGAGGCACCAACTTCGGCGGAAGTCGTGACAATCCTGGTTTTGCAGATCTTCTAGATCTGAGAGGAGCAGTCATCTAAAAACACACTCAGACTTCCAGCTGAATAATCCCTTACAACCACTTCCACTCATGGAAATGGGCCTATACGGATAGGGCCACATTAAAAGGCTTCTAACAGAAGAACTAGAAACATCATAACCATGGTAGCAGTTAAAAGAGAACACTTTGGAGATTCTGGGGAAAGGATCAGACCAAAAGGTGAGGACACAAAAGTTCATCTGACACGAGACTGAATAACTGTTGATTGTATGTGCACATACTGTACTCTTAGTAGAATTTGTCAATAATGAAATCTAAAAATAGATTCAGTAACATAATAAGAATATTCATGGAAGGTGGGGGTAGATGCAACATAAGAAAAAAATATTACAAGGGTTGGTAACACTTTACTTGATACCCAGCGACATAACACATTATGACACGGTCATAACCATGACATAATTTGTCATAACCTGTCATAATATGATCATAACACTGTCATGACATATATTTAGACCTGTTGTGAGATATTGTGATATTTTATGGCTGGTTATGACACCTACATAATAGTGTCAAAACTCACAAATCCTACTATGATAGTAATGTTTTGTCTAGTTATGACACCTAAATGAAAGAGGCCGTCTGGGCTATTTTAAGATCCTTACTACTGAATAGTGTCTGTTCAAGGTGTGTAGGAGTTAAAATAAGAATACTGGAATACTGGAAGAGATGGAGACTGTCGGAAAAAAACAGAATAAATCCAATACTGAGGTTTGATTGCTAAATAAAGATGTTTATTAAAACATCACGGTGCCCAAAAATCAAAAGGTGAAAACAAAGTGAAACGTTTGGGCCTCAGGCCATCATCAGTATGCATGTTGGCACACACACATGACTGCTATTTCAAGGATAATTGCATGTCACATGTTCAAGCAAGAAAATACATCAGAAAATCTATGACTCAGTACCTAGTAGAATAGAATGCCTGATCGCCATGATATACTAAACAGTATAACAGTATAACAAAACAGTATTTCAACAGTACATTTATGTGATATAACATTTTCTGAAATTGACCATATTTTGGTTTTTATTTGAACCTTTATTTAACTAGGCAAGTCAGTTAAGAACAAATTCTAATTTACAACGAAGGCCTACCCCAGCCAAACCCTCCCCGAACCCGGACGATGCTGGACCAATTGTGCGCCGCCCTATTAAATTATCATTGTAATTGTGCATACATTGATGTCAGACATGCACCTACCCCAATGTTCTTTTGATGATGACTGGGTTGAATGCAGGAGCAAATTTCAGGAGCAGGACAAGACACCCTCTTGTTTTGACTGATGAATATCATAAGGGCATGTGTGTGATAGGCCTATCTGGCTTATATGATTATGATGGTCATAATGCTTCTTGACAGTGTCATAAAGTGTATTTTCTTAGTCCAAGTAAAGTGACACAGGATGGTTATAATGCTTCTTGACAGTGTCATAAAGTGTATTTTCTTAGTCCAAGTAAAGTGACACAGGAGGGTCATAATGCTTCTTGACAGTGTCATAAAGTGTATTTTCTTAGTCCAAGTAAAGTGACACAGGATGGTCATAATGCTTCTTGACAGTGTCATAAAGTGTATTTTCTTAGTCCAAGTAAAGTGACACAGGATGGTCATAATGCTTCTTGACAGTGTCATAAAGTGTATTTTCTTAGTCCAAGTAAAGTGACACAGGATGGTCATAATGCTTCTTGACAGTGTCATAAAGTGTATTTTCTTAGTCCAAGTAAAGTGACACAGGATGGTCATAATGCTTCTTGACAGTGTCATAAAGTGTATTTTCTTAGTCCAAGTAAAGTGACACAGGATGGTTATAATGCTTCTTGACAGTGTCATAAAGTGTATTTTCTTAGTCCAAGTAAAGTGACACAGGATGGTCATAATGCTTCTTTATGTGTTATGACACTGGGTGTTAAGTAAAGTGTTACCCAGGGGTTTGATTGAGAGGTCTAACTGGTGTCTCCACGTGGCCACAGACCGCTCCAAAGTGTATACAGTTCCTAAGTCATTTCAATGCACTTTCATAACTCAAGGAAAGAGCCTCAAGGTGCTTTTTTAGCTCTCTCCTAGGTTTGCCGTTGAGGAACTGAAGCAAGGACACTTGTAGTTTTTTGGTTTGGAACACAGCCCTGTGTCCCCACCATCGCACAATTACTGTTGTTGTTTATACAATCCAAAAACATTCCATTATAAAGTGCAATCTGGGTCAGGTGGACATCCTTTTAAAGCTTATTCGATTGCCAACATGACTAGCTAAGTTATAAAATACGATCTTACCGTGTGTGCTTTCACAAGGCCCTTCAGACAAACAGATTGTAATTTTGGTGAGCATAGAATGCAGTGCATCCAAGTGCATGTTCTGCTGCAAATGTTCTTTACAATTCCACAAACATAGGCTAATTCAGTTCAGGACAACCTAGGGTCTGACACGTTATCCTTGTAACATTACATCTAACATAGGCTAATTCAGTTCAGGACAACCTAGGGTCTGACACGTTATCCTTGTAACATTACATCTAACATAGGCTAATTCAGTTCAGGACAACCTAGGGTCTGACACGTTATCCTTGTAACATTACATCTAACATAGGCTAATTCAGTTCAGGACAACCTAGGGTCTGACACGTTATCTTTGTAACATTACATCTAACATAGGCTAATTCAGTTCAGGACAACCTAGGGTCTGACACGTTATCCTTGTAACATTACATCTAACATAGCCATAGCCACAGGTTTTCAAATATGGAAATGCAAAGTGCACATTTCGACTCAGGTGTGTGGTTTGCTTGTATTGACATGAAATGGGTATTTACTATAACCCTCCAGGTCTCCTCTTTCAGAACACATTGAATCCTCTCTAATGTACAGCATCCCCTCACTCAGACAACAACAAATATGCAGAAGTAGCCAAATCAGCGTGGCACACACGTTTAGAACAAAACGGCTGTCAGTAGAAACCAATACAGCACTGTAAAGCAGAGAGCTTGAGCTCTGACATCATATGTTACAGTACAGCCACTGAGTTCTAATGTAGGCTCTTATCAATGACCAAATCTGCCATTATCAACTCGTATATGGGACGACAGAAGCATAAAGGGCTCTGAACCAGTGAATCGCAGGTTGTATAATGGCTAAATCATTACATCGCCTGCATTTCCATCAGCACTAAATTGCATAAGCTGTCCCAGTATGACCCCGATACACATCATACGCCAGCTCAGCACTACCGGGAATCGGGTGGGGCACAGGTTCATACCTGCCTTACAGGCATGCAGTCAGGTGAGTGCCATAACTTTTTCTTCTCTCCTGTCATTTCTCTTACTCGTGGTTCATTGAGGAGATTCCTCTTGCTGGAATTGACAAGAGGGACTCCTTACCGAGTGCTGATGGGAAGTTGACAATGTGGAGATGTGGCACCCACGGGAATCACCGATCCTAGCCCTCGCATCGCAAGCGTGCGAATATGACATATTCTATGAAACACCTTTGCAATACCTGTGGATGAACCCAATAAGCCTGATGAACCCAATAAGCCTGATGAACCCAATACCTGTGGATGAACCCAATAAGCCTGATGAACCCAATACCTGTGGATGAACCCAATAAGCCTGATGAACCCAATACCTGTGGATGTACCCAATAAGCCTGATGAACCCAATACCTGTGGATGAACCAAATAAGCCTGATGAACCCAATACCTGTGGATGAACCCAATAAGCCTGATGAACCCAATACCTGTGGATGAACCCAATAAGACTGATGAACCCAATACCTGTGGATGAACCCAATAAGCCTGATGAACCCAATACCTGTGGATAAACCCAATAAGCCTGTGGATGAACCCAATAAGACTGATGAACCCAATACCCAGGTTGAGCCCCTGGTTTTGATTATGAGCAGTTTTTATTTATCCTTTATTTAACTAGGCAAGTCAGTTAAGAACAAATTATTATTTACAACGAGTGGGTTAACTGCCTTGTTCAGGGGCAGAACAGATTTTTACCTTGTCAGCTCAGGGATTTGATCTAGCAACCTTTCGGTTACTGGCCCAACGCTCTAACCACTAGGCTATCTGCCACCCAGGGGTGATGCTAAAGGTCAGAGTTGTAATGTGGTGAGCAAGAATTGTAAGAATTGTAATAAAAGGTCAATGGTGAAAGGTCAGATGTTGATCATCCTACATGCCTCAGCTCATGATGTTCATCTGAAACAGATCTACATTTCTCTTTGACAGCCAATATCTCTTTTTAAGTTTTGCAAATGTTTTAAACGTTAATATATTTCCAATCCTGTGCCCACTAGGCAGGGGTGCCGAAGGAGTATGAGTTGATTTGGGTTATGGAGGAAGGGATACCTAAGGGGTATGAGTTGATTTGGGGTGTGAGGAAGGGGTGCCTAAGGGGTATGAGTTGATTTGGGGTGGGGAGGAAGGGGTACCTACCAGACGAGTTGATTTGGGATTGGGAGGAAGGGATACCTAAGGGGTATTAGTTGATTTGGGGTGGGTATGAAGGGGTGCCTAAGGGGGATGAGTTGATTTGGACAACAGAGTTCAGTAAACTATCTTTCATGTTGGTATTCAAATGTTATTTTTGATGAAGAATTAAGATTTTCACATTTATTCACAAACAGGCAGACATGCAATGCAACATGTAAATAGTTAAAAACTCAGTGTTATACCTCTAAGAGCAGGCTATACTTGTGAGCCAGTGTAAGAGTGCTGTGTGCGTCTGCGTTGGCTGGAATTCCTGCTATTATGATTACTTGGGGTTATTACAGAGCAAAGTTAGCAATGAATTAAAACACACACACACTATGTGGATTCCTTTCTTCATCTTCCCACTCAAGTGTGTGTGTTTGTGTGAGTGCGTTCGTGCGTGCGTGCGTGTGTGGAGCCAGGTCAGACTAGGTCATACAGTTGCTGCCTCAGGGTGTAAACGGTACCTCAGCTAACAATGTTCAACGTTTTAAATGCCTGATACACACACACACACACACACACACACACACACACACACACACACACACACACACACACACATACACACACACACACACAGTTTCATTTTTTTTCAGATGTAAACGAAGCCATGAAAGATGTGACAATGACGAATGATCATGGATATGGTGTGTTAATCTGTATTCTAATCTTTATGTCTCCCACACATATACACCTACAGATGTAGGATCTTAATTTGAGCCAGTATGATACAGCAGGAAAAAAATGCTTCAGTAACAGGAAATGTGAATTATTATGTGGATTATAATATTTTTGAAGGGGTTGATACATTTCCGTAAGGGAAAATCGAGTCTGAAATTGCAAAGTGGAAATAACAAACTTCAGAAGGCTTTTTAAACTTCAAATGTCCTGCATTGCAGTAAAATTCTGTTGTAACACGGTGATCAAATTAAGATCCTACATCTGTACACACACACACACACACACACACAAGTATTTGACTTGAGGAAACCTCAGGTACAAACAGAGTCTGACAGGTTGGGTATATGTGTTGCATCACTGGACAGCCTGGCACACTGCAGTAGGCCGCACCCATATACACACACATATGGGTAAATTAGGTGTAACTTGACAATCAAGGGGTTCAGGCACACATCACAGAGCTACTGAGTTCATTCAGAAAGAGAGAGAGAACACAGAAAACGATAGAGGGAGAGAGATGAGAGGCATTGAGCTTTTGTCCAGTAATCTGTCCTTATTGTTCATATAGGAGATGATGACATGGGGACACTGTTACATGACAGTTATTACACCAGTAAGGACAATCGGAGCATACTGACTGACAGACTTCCCGACATGAAGGTCGCCTCCACACCTCCAGTCACTTTCAGTAACACCTAGTCAGGTATGTACCACGGAGGGCCCATTCCTCCAGGAACACCCAGTCAGGTATGTACCATGGAGGGCCCACTCCTCCAGGAACACCTAGTCAGGTATGTACCATGGAGGGCCCACTCCTGCAGGAACACCTAGTCAGGTATATACCATGGAGGGCCCATTTCTCCAGGAACACCTAGTCAGGTATGTACCATGGAGGGCCCATTTCTCCAGGAACACCTAGTCAGGTATGTACCATGGAGGGCCCACTCCTGCAGGAACACCTAGTCAGGTATATACCATGGAGGGCCCATTTCTCCAGGAACACCTAGTCAGGTATGTACCATGGAGTGCCCATTTCTCCAGGAACACCTAGTCAGGTATGTACCATGGAGGGCCCATTTCTCCAGGTAGTAGCTTTCTATGTGTCCATCATGCCCCGCCCAAAAGTTTCCTCTCTGCATTATAGCCATGTCAATAGAACAGATTAGATTAGAATATAATCAAATACATTATAATATAATATAATGAAATACAATAAAATAATGTACATTAGAGTAGAATAGATTAGAATAGATTAGAATATAATAAAATACAATAAAATACATTAGAACAGAATAGAATAAAACTTCACTGTGATGGAAATGTGCCCTTTGGCTTGACCTCACAAGATACAGTATAATCACACATACATTGCGCAAACTGAGTGTTGCATACAAACTGAACATACTATACATAACAACACATAACTGACATATCTCCACAGCCCGGATTGTACTTGCTAAGATCTCCAGTCTCAGTGCCAGCGGGGGGATAGCCCTGTAAAAGGGAACTTTCCACTCCAGCCCACGGCTCTGACTAATGCAGCACACTCTATCACATCTGTCTGTGAGTGTGTACTATTGGGACCCCCAGACACACACACACATACACACACACACTTGTGCTGTACCGATGCTGCATATTTGCCAGATTGCGAGCAACTGAATCATCTGCCGAATTGTCATTACTGATGAGAAAACAAATCAACTAGAAGTAAAGGCCAACAGTAACACACACATCCATAGTTGATGTACATTTTTGTTGATATTGATACATGTTTCATAAGGGAAAATCGAGTCTGAAGTTGCAAAGTGGAAATAACAAACTTCAGAAGCCTTTTTAAACCTCAAATATACTACAATTTTTAAATGTTCTGAATTGCAGTAAACTTATGATGTAACAGGGTGATCAAATCAAGATCCTACATCTCTACACACATAAGAGTATTTGACCTGAGGGAACCTCAGGTACAAACAGAGTCTGACAGGTTGGGTATATGTGTTGCATCACTGGACAGCCATGGCACACTGCAGTAGGCCGCACCCATATACACACACATGTGGGTAAATTAGGTGTAACTTGACAATCAATGGGTTCAGGCACGCATCACAGAGCTACTGAGTTCATTCAGAAAGAGAGAGAGAACACAGAAAACGATAGAGGGAGAGAGATGAGAGGCGTTGAGCTTTTGTCTAGTAATCTGTCCTTATTGTTCATTTAGGAGATGATGACATAAGGACACTGTTACATGACAGTTATTACACCAGTAAGGACAATCGGAGCATACTTACTGACAGACTTCCCGACGTGAAGGCCGCCTCCACACCTCCAGTCACTTCCAGGAACACCTAGTCAGGTATGTACCATGGAGGGCCCACTCCTCCAGGAACACCTAGTCAGGTATGTACCATGGAGGGCCCACTCCTCCAGGAACACCTAGTCAGGTATGTACCATGGAGGGCCCACTCCTCCAGGAACACCTAGTCAGGTATGTACCACGGAGGGCCCACTCCTCTAGGAACACCTAGTCAGGTATGTACCACGGAGGGCCCACTCCTCTAGGAACACCTAGTCAGGTATGTACCATGGAGGGCCCACTCCTCCAGGAACACCTAGTCAGGTATGTACCATGGAGGGCCCACTCCTCCAGGAACACCTAGTCAGGTATGTACCATGGAGGGCCCACTCCTCCAGGAACACCTAGTCAGGTATGTACCATGGAGGGCCCACTCCTCCAGGAACACCTAGTCAGGTATGTACCACGGAGGGCCCACTCCTCTAGGAACACCTAGTCAGGTATGTACCACGGAGGGCCCACTCCTCTAGGAACACCTAGTCAGGTATGTACCATGGAGGGCCCACTCCTCCAGGAACACCAATCAGGTATGTACCATGGAGGGCCCACTCCTCCAGGAACACCTAGTCAGGTATGTACCATGGAGGGCCCACTCCTCCAGGAACACCTAGTCGGGTATGTACCATGGAGGGCCCACTCCTCCAGGAACACCTAGTCAGGTATGTACCACGGAGGGCCCATTCCTCCAGGGACACGTTGTCAGGTATGTACCATGGAGGGCCCACTCCTGCAGGTAGTAGCTTTCTATGTGTCCAAAAGTTTCCTCTCTGCATTATAGCAATTTCAATAGAACAGATTAGATTAGAATACAATAAAATACATTAGAACAGAATAGAATAAAGACTTCACTGTGATGGAAATGTGCCCTTTGGCTTGACCTCACAAGATACAGTATAATCACACATACATTGCGCAAACTGAGTGTTGCATACAAACTGAACATACTATACATAACAACACATAACTGACATATCTCCACAGCCCGGATTGTACTTGCTAAGATCTCCAGTCTCAGTGCCAGCAGGGGGATAGCCCTGTAAAAGGGAACTTTCCACTCCAGCCCACGGCTCTGACTAATGCAGCACACTCTATCACATCTGTCTGTCTGTCTGTCTGTCTGTCTGTCTGTGTGTGTGTGTCACGGCTGTCAAAGGAAGTGGACCAAAGCTCAGAGTGGTGAGCGTACATATTCCTTTTATTTGAAATGACGCAGACAAAACAATAAACAATACAAAACAACCGGGAAGCTTAAGGGCTATGTGCCACAAACAAAGACAACTTCCCACCCTGAAAGGAGGGAAAAAGGGCTACCTAAGTATGGTTCCCAATCAGAGACAACGATAGACAGCTGTCCCTGATTGAGAACCATACCCGGCCAAAACATAGAAATACAAAATTATAGAAAACAAAAACATAGAATGCCCACCCCAAATCACACCCTCACCAAACCAAATAGAGACATAAAAAGGCTCTCTAAGGTCAGGGCGTGATAGTGTGTATATGTGTGTGTGTGTACTATTGAGGCACTCAGATACACACACATACGTGCAGTACCGATGCTGCATATTTGCGAGATTGCGAGTAACTGACTCATCTGCCAAAATGTCATCACTGATGAGAAAACAAATCAACAAGAGGTAAAGGCCAACACACACACACATCCAGGTGTGTGAGGGGTAACTCAATGACAAATAGAAATGTGTAAAAGTTGAGGAATGCTTTGGCGTATCTGGAGAAACTGCAGAATGGTGCCGTATAAGTTCACCGCCAAATCTATTTCAATTGACCCAGATTCAAAACCAGGTTTTACCTGCCTTCTTCACACATACAGTGCCTTGCGAAAGTATTCGGCCCCCTTGAACTTTGCGACCTTTTGCCACATTTCAGGCTTCAAACATAAAGATATAAAACTGTATTTTTTTGTGAAGAATCAACAACAAGTGGGACACAATCATGAAGTGGAACGACATTTATTGGATATTTCAAACTTTTTTAACAAATCAAAAACAGAAAAATTGGCCGTGCAAAATTATTCAGCCCCTTTACTTTCAGTGCAGCAAACTCTATCCAGAAGTTCCGTGAGGATCTCTGAATGATCCAATGTTGACCTAAATGACTAATGATGATAAATACAATCCACCTGTGTGTAATCAAGTCTCCGTATAAATGCACCTGCACTGTGATAGTCTCAGAGGTCCGTTGAAAGCGCAGAGAGCATCATAAAGAACAAGGAACACACCAGGCAGGTCCGAGATACTGTTGTGAAGAAGTTTAAAGCCGGATTTGGTTACAAAAAGATTTCCCAAGCTTTAAACATCCCAATGAGCACTGTGCAAGCGATAATATTGAAATGGAAGGAGTATCAGACCACTGCAAATCTACCAAGACCTGGCCGTCCCTCTAAACTTTCAGCTCATACAAGGAGAAGACTGATCAGAGATGCAGCCAAGAGGCCCATGATCACTCTGGATGAACTGCAGAGATCTACAGCTGAGGTGGGAGACTCTGTCCATAGGACGGAGATTTGTCTTTCAACAAGACAATGATCCAAAACATAAAGCAAAATCTACAATGGAATGGTTCAAAAATAAACATATCCAGGTGTTAGAATGGCCAAGTCAAAGTCCAGACCTAATCCAATCGAGAATCTGTGGAAAGAACTGAAAACTGCTGTTCACAAATGCTCTCCATCCAACCTCACTGAGCTCGAGCTGTTTTGCAAGGAGGAATGGGAAAAAATGTCAGTCTCTCGATGTGCAAAACTGATAGAGACATACCCCAAGCGACTTACAGCTGTAATCGCAGCAAAAGGTGGCGCTACAAAGTATTAACTTAAGGGGGCTGAATAATTTTGCACGCCCAATTTTTCAGTTTTTGATTTGTTAAAAAATTTGAAATATCCAATAAATGTCGTTCCACTTCATGATTGTGTCCCACTTGTTGTTGATTCTTCACAAAAAAATACCGTTTTATATCTTTATGGTTGAAGCCTGAAATGTGGCAAAAGGTCGCAAAGTTCAAGGGGGCCGAATACTTTCGCAAGGCACTGTACCTAACCATGTTTACCTGCCTCCCTCACACAGATCTAACCAGGTTTACCTGCCTCCCTCACACAGATCTAACCAGGTTTACCTGCCTCCCTCACACAGATCTAACCAGGTTTACCTGCCTCCCTCACACAGATCTAACCAGGTTTACCTGCCTCCCTCACACAGATCTAACCATGTTTACCTGCCTCCCTCACACATATCTAACCATGTTTACCTGCCTCCCTCACACAGATCTAACCAGGTTTACCTGCCTCCCTCACACAGATCTAACCAGGTTTACCTGCCTCCCTCACACAGATCTAACCATGTTTACCTGCCTCCTTCACACAGATCTAACCATGTTTACCTGCCTCCCTCACACAGATCTAACCAGGTTTACCTGCCTCCCTCACACAGATCTAACCAGGTTTACCTGCCTCCCTCACACAGATCTAACCAGGTTTACCTGCCTGCCTCCCTCACACATATCTAACCATGTTTACCTGTCTCCCTCACACAGATCTAACCAGGTTTACCTGCCTCCCTCACACAGATCTAACCAGGTTTACCTGCCTCCCTCACACAGATCTAACCAGGTTTACCTGCCTCCCTCACACAGATCTAACCATGTTTACCTGCATCCCTCACACAGATCTAACCAGGTTTACCTGCTTCGCTCACACAGATCTAACCAGGTTTAACCTATCCCAATCACACAGATCTAACCAGGTTTAACCTGCCCCAATCACACAGATCTACTGTAAGTGTAAATGAGTAAATGGGGTGGAAAGGGTACTGAAATATCCTACTAAAGTAGAAGTACTGTTAGTTTAAATGAAATTTTTTAAGTAAGATTACTCAGAGAAGCTACTCAATTACAGTAACGGGAGTAGTAAAGTAATGAGTTACTTTACACCTCTGGTAATGGGCAACTGTTTCTCTCTCTCACACACACACACACACACACACACAACTGGCGCGGATGACTAACAGTATCCTAAACATTCATCAATTGTTGATCAATAAAATCTGACTTACACTTATCATTCCAAACCCCCGCCAACCCACCATAACTCTTCAGTAGAAGATCTACTTAGAAACTTCTTATAAACATGATTAAGTACGTGGAGAACAAGGTAAACACTTCAATGCTCTTGAATGCACCTGACCCTCTGACCCATCTAACTGTATGAAGTCAGCTGAAATTGTAAATCATAAAATGCGTAGTAACTTGAAATATATGAAATATAAAAACTGAATAAATACATATATGTAATAAAAAAGTGTTTAGTTCCTGATATGGAGCACTGGGTGAGATGTCTTCTCTACAGTTCAGTACTGTGCTCCAGACAGAGATGTCTTCTCTACAGTTCAGTACTGTGCTCCAGACAGAGATGGCTTCTCTACAGTTCAGTACTGTGCTCCAGACAGAGATGGCTTCTCTACAGTTCAGTACTGTGCTCCAGACAGAGATGGCTTCTCTACAGTTCAGTACTGTGCTCCAGACAGAGATGGCTTCTCTACAGTTCAGTACTGTGCTCCAGACAGAGATGGCTTCTCTACAGTTCAGTACTATGCTCCAGACAGAGATGGCTTCTCTACAGTTCAGTACTGTGCTCCAGACAGAGATGGCTTCTCTACAGTTCAGTACTGTGCTCCAGACAGAGTGGGCTTCTCTACAGTTCAGTACTGTGCTCCAGACAGAGATGGCTTCTCTACAGTTCAGTACTGTGCTCCAGACAGAGTGGGCTTCTCTACAGTTCAGTACTGTGCTCCAGACAGAGATGGCTTCTCTACAGTTCAGTACTGTGCTCCAGACAGAGATGGCTTCTCTACAGTTCAGTACTGTGCTCCAGACAGAGATGGCTTCTCTACAGTTCAGTACTGTGCTCCAGACAGAGATGGCTTCTCTACAGTTCAGTACTGTGCTCTAGACAGAGATGGCTTCTCTACAGTTCAGTACTGTGCTCCAGACAGAGATGTCTTCTCTACAGTTCAGTACTGTGCTCCAGACAGAGATGGCTTCTCTACAGTTCAGTACTGTGCTCCAGACAGAGATGGCTTCTCTACAGTTCAGTACTGTGCTCCAGACAGAGATGGCTTCTCTACAGTTCAGTACTGTGCTCCAGACAGAGATGGCTTCTCTACAGTTCAGTACTGTGCTCCAGACAGAGATGGCTTCTCTACAGTTCAGTACTGTGCTCCAGACAGAGATGGCTTCTCTACAGTTCAGTACTGTGCTCCAGACAGAGATGGCTTCTCTACAGTTCAGTACTATGCTCCAGACAGAGATGGCTTCTCTACAGTTCAGTACTGTGCTCCAGACAGAGATGGCTTCTCTACAGTTCAGTACTGTGCTCCAGACAGAGTGGGCTTCTCTACAGTTCAGTACTGTGCTCCAGACAGAGATGGGTTCTCTACAGTTCAGTACTGTGCTCCAGACAGAGATGTATTCTCTACAGTTCAGTACTGTGCTCCAGACAGAGATGTCTTCTCTACAGTTCAGTACTGTGCTCCAGACAGAGTGGGCTTCTCTACAGTTCAGTACTGTGCTCCAGACAGAGATGGCTTCTCTACAGTTCAGTACTGTGCTCCAGACAGAGATGGCTTCTCTACAGTTCAGTACTGTGCTCCAGACAGATATGGCTTCTCTACAGTTCAGTACTCTGCTCCAGACAGAGATGTATCCCAACCATGTATATTCATGTCCATTAAATGAGACATGAATCATGGTTCCATCCCTCCTTCTTCCCTTCCTTGGAGAAATCACTGATCTGACATGATTGGATCCGTGAATTCTGCAGTTGAATCTCTGGCGTAGCGGGTGCTGTGGGGGCCCGAGCTCTGGGGGGCCGTGTACCCATCATCTCACACCTAGGCCTATGGTTTTTTGTTGTTTACATTTTTATAATAAATCATTTTGACAGTAACACTCCTTTTTAATTTCCACATCCAGCAACCAAAGTGTTTGTGTCGTCCTACCTGGTAGTAAGTGAGACAACATAGTTGTCATGCATCTAATTAACCTATTTCTCAACGACCCCGGCGGCAGCCTGCCTTGGCCTCCTCACCTAATTGGTTATCAAGTTTTTTTAAAGTAAGGTGAATCAGGTCGGATTCGGCTGGAGAGTGAGTGCTTGTTCATGATGGATAAACAAAAAGCAAGACCAAGTGGTGACAAAAAAAAATCTAAAAGTCTTTATCTGACTAAGCTGGTGCCAAACTACCAAAGATAACCACATCAGCAAAGCTACCACCTCGTCCTCCACTGACCAAACACCATCACAGGTGGACACTACCATCAGCAGCTAGCACTAGCAGCCTTTCAGTCCTGACAGAGACCTGACTGCTCGGCCCGTCAATGACACTGGCCTTGCTCCTCCTCTTTTTCCTCCCCTCCAGAATAGTGACAGTTCCTCCAGCGAGAGTGCTGGGCCTCCTTCTCCTCCTCCTCTCCCAGAGAACCAAGCTGACGACTTCCAGAGACCGGTCATAAGAGCGATCCCCGTTCTGTGAACATTGGTAAGCCTACGCAGCCAGGTCACCCGTGATACAAGTCCGAATTTGACGTTGGGAGATGATGTGGAAACCGGGCAACAGTGAGCGCTGATACAATCCAGTAGGTTTCAGTTTTGCTAAAGTGTTGGGGATGGGGATGATAGTTGGGTCTAAGTGTCTGCCTCTGATTTCAAGTTCAAATCCAGTGATAGTACATTTTTATTAAACATATTGTTTTAAGACTATCCCAAATCCTCACCATAATAGGTCTGCATTATTGCAGCCAGCATTCTGAACTAGCAAATAGGTCTACATTATTGCAGCCAGCATTCTAAACTAGTAAATAGGACCTACATTATTGCAGCCAGCATTCTGAACTAGTAAATAGGTCTACATTATTGCAGCCATCATTCTAAACTAGTAAATAGGCCTACATTATTGCAGCCATCATTCTAAACTAGTAAATAGGACCTACATTATTGCAGCCAGCATTCTAAACTAGTAAAAAGGCCTACATTATTGCAACCATCATTCTAAACTAGTAAATAGGACCTACATTATTGCAGCCAGCATTCTAAACTAGTAAATATGACCTACATTATTGCAGCCAGCATTCTAAACTAGTAAATAGGACCTACATTATTGCAGCCAGCATTCTAAACTAGTAAATAGGACCTACATTATTGCAGCCAGCATTCTAAACTAGTAAATATGACCTACATTATTGCAGCCAGCATTCTAAACTAGAAAAAAGGCCTACATTATTGCAGCCATCATTCTAAACTAGTAAATATGACCTACATTATTGCATCCAGCATTCTAAACTAGTAAATAGGCCCTACATTATTGCAGCCAGCATTCTAAACTAGAAAAAAGGCCTAAATTATTGCACGCAGCACTCTAAACTAGTAAATAGGTCTACATTATTGCATCCAGCATTCTAAACTATTAAATAGGTCTACATTATTGCAGCCATCATTCTAAACTAGTAAATATGACCTACATTATTGCAGCCATCATTCTAAACTAGTAAATAGGACCTACATTATTGCACACAGCACTCTAAACTATTAAATAGGTCTACATTATTGCATCCAGCATTCTAAACTAGTAAATAGGACCTACATTATTGCACACAGCATTCTAAACTAGTAAATAGGTCTACATTATTGCACGCAGCACTCTAAACTATTAAATAGGTCTACATTATTGCACGCAGCACTCTAAACTATTAAATAGGTCTACATTATTGCATCCAGCATTCTAAACTATTAAATAGGTCTACATTATTGCATCCAGCATTCTAAACTAGTGTCACGTTCTGACCATCGTTCGTGTGTGTTTTCCTTGTTTTAGTGTTGGTCAGGACGTGAGCTGGGTGGGCATTCTATGTTGTGTGTCTGGTTTGTCTATTTCTATGTTTGGCCTGATATGGTTCTCAATCAGAGGCAGGTGTTAGTCATTGTCTCTGATTGGGAACCATATTTAGGTAGCCTGTTTTGTGTTGGGTTTTGTGGGTGATTGTGGCACCAGATAGGACTGTTTCATTTTTTCTTCACATTGCTTGTTTTGTAGATTGTTGTATTTTCATCTTTATTAAAGATGGACAAAACTAACCACGCTGCATTTTGGTCCACCTCTCTTTCCCCAGAAGAAAACCGTTACAACTAGTAAAAAGGCCTAAATTATTGCACGCAGCACTCAACTATTAAATATGTATACATTATTGCATCCAGCACTCTAAACTAGTAAATAGGACCTACATTATTACAGCCATCATTCTAAACTAGTAAATAGGACCTACATTATTGCATCCAGCACTCTAAACTAGTAAATAGGACCTACATTATTACAGCCATCATTCTAAACTAGTAAATAGGACCTACATTATTGCATCCAGCACTCTAAACTAGTAAATAGGACCTACATTATTACAGCCATCATTCTAAACTAGTAAATAGGACCTACATTATTACAGCCATCATTCTAAACTAGTAAATAGGACCTACATTATTGCATCCAGCACTCTAAACTAGTAAATAGGACCTACATTATTACAGCCATCATTCTAAACTAGTAAATAGGACCTACATTATTGCAGCCAGCATTCTAAACTAGTAAAAATACCTACATTATTGCAGCCATCATTCTAAACTAGTAAGAAGGCCTACATTATTGCATCCAGCACTCTAAACTAGTAAATAGGACCTACATTATTACAGCCATCATTCTAAACTAGTAAATAGGACCTACATTATTACAGCCATCATTCTAAACTAGTAAATAGGACCTACATTATTGCATCCAGCACTCTAAACTAGTAAATAGGACCTACATTATTACAGCCATCATTCTAAACTAGTAAATAGGACCTACATTATTGCAGCCAGCATTCTAAACTAGTAAAAAGACCTACATTATTGCAGCCATCATTCTAAACTAGTAAGAAGGCCTACATTATTGCATCCAGCACTCTAAACTAGTAAATAGGACCTACATTATTACAGCCATCATTCTAAACTAGTAAATAGGACCTACATTATTACAGCCATCATTCTAAACTAGTAAATAGGACCTACATTATTGCATCCAGCACTCTAAACTAGTAAATAGGACCTACATTATTACAGCCATCATTCTAAACTAGTAAATAGGACCTACATTATTACAGCCATCATTCTAAACTAGTAAGAAGGCCTAAATTATTGCACGCAGCACTCTAAACTATTAAATAGGTCTACATTATTGCATCCAGCACTCTAAACTATTAAATAGGTCTACATTATTGCATCCAGCATTCTAAACTATTAAATAGGTCTACATTATTGCATCCAGCACTCTAAACTATTAAATAGGTCTACATTATTGCATCCAGCATTCTAAACTATTAAATAGGTCTACATTATTGCATCCAGCATTCTAAACTAGTGTCACGTTCTGACCATCGTTCGTGTGTGTTTTCCTTGTTTTAGTGTTGGTCAGGACGTGAGCTGGGTGGGCATTCTATGTTGTGTGTCTGGTTTGTCTATTTCTATGTTTGGCCTGATATGGTTCTCAATCAGAGGCAGGTGTTAGTCATTGTCTCTGATTGGGAACCATATTTAGGTAGCCTGTTTTGTGTTGGGTTTTGTGGGTGATTGTGGCACCAGATAGGACTGTTTCATTTTTTCTTCACATTTCTTGTTTTGTAGATTGTTGTATTTTCATCTTTATTAAAGATGGACAAAACTAACCACGCTGCATTTTGGTCCACCTCTCTTTCCCCAGAAGAAAACCGTTACAACTAGTAAAAAGGCCTAAATTATTGCACGCAGCACTCAACTATTAAATATGTATACATTATTGCATCCAGCACTCTAAACTAGTAAATAGGACCTACATTATTACAGCCATCATTCTAAACTAGTAAATAGGACCTACATTATTGCAGCCAGCATTCTAAACTAGTAAAAAGGCCTACATTATTGCAGCCATCATTCTAAACTAGTAAGAAGGCCTACATTATTGCAGCCATCATTCTAAACTAGTAAATAGGACCTACATTATTGCAGCCAGCATTCTAAACTAGTAAAAAGGCCTACATTATTGCAGCCATCATTCTAAACTAGTAAGAAGGCCTACATTATTGCAGCCATCATTCTAAACTAGTAAATAGGACCTACATTATTGCAGCCAGCATTCTAAACTAGTAAAAAGGCCTACATTATTGCAGCCATCATTCTAAACTAGTAAGAAGGCCTACATTATTACAGCCATCATTCTAAACTAGTAAATAGGACCTACATTATTGCAGCCAGCATTCTAAACTAGTAAATAGGACCTACATTATTGCATCCAGCATTCTAAATCACAGCATTAGGACACCGTCGGCCTATATAAACTTAAACTTTAAGCTTAACATGAGAAAATGATGACCAAATAAAAATAACCATGTATCCAGTAAAGCAAAGCTATAGGCGACTGCAAGCACTAGCACCACACAATCAGATTTTATGGATAGGCAGCAGCATAGATGTCGCAATTTCAAAACCATGGAGTGATCAGTAGTCTATACTGAGGGGCTAACGCCGACTTTGTGGGGGTCCAGAGGAAACTGCGCTACGCCAGTGAGTTGAACTCTTACTTTTCAGGTTAAGGATAATGGAAGGAAGGGATGATAGGATGTGTTTCAGAGTATTCGGACAGGGCCCATGTCCAGGCCTGAAGGTCGTGACCTTTAACCCTACTGTGATACACATGTCATTTGATATGTTGAATCATCTATTGATAACAAAAAGAGGTATCATGTCAAAACGGATATCGTAGTAGTCATGTCTTCACACACCCACAAGTTCCCATTTCTGACATTGACACTCCTAGAAACTGACCTTCAGGTGAGTCTATCACAGAGTGACTCACACACTATCGGCTACATCAAAAATATATACACACACCCACACAAAATCTTGCTGTCCCACACATAGACCAACAACTTTCCCTTGTAGATTTGAATTATTATGGATGAACGTCTATTTTTGATATCTTATTCCCTCGTGGTTACAGAGTTAAAAGAGAAACAGCTCAAAGGTTAAGCGTTCAAACATTCATTCCGAGTGGTTAAGGTTAGGGCTATGGTTGGGGAAGGCTTAAAACAACATCTTTAAAAACAACTCCCCATTACCATCAAGTTTGGGGTGGCAGGTAGCTTAGTGGTTAGAGCGTTGGGCCAGTAACCAAAAGGTTGCTGAGTCAAATCCCCGAGCTGACAAGGTAAAAATCTGTCGTTCTGCCCCTAAACAAGGCAGTTGGATCTAACTGTTCCCTGGTAGGCCGTCATTATAAATAATAATTTGTTTGTAACTGACTTGCCTAGTTAAATAAAGGTTCAAACAAATGTTAAAGTATCATCAAGTTTTCTCACAGCTTGCTACAGCATTGTGAACTGCAGTGACTCAGTGATCTGAGTAGCCCACGTTGGCCCAGAGTGCTCTGCAACTGTTTTTCTTGTTTTTTGTGAGCACTGAGGAAGGCATTGATCGACATTCTCAGGAACTTTTCAAAATGTATTTCTAGTGATCAGGCTGCATAGACACAGTGTGAACACCTGTGTTGTATTACACTAGTAACATGTATAACTCACACAAAAGCCCTAGTGACCTGTCTAACATACACGTCTTCTATTGCACTAGTAGGCCTTAACTGTCTAACATGCATATTCTACTGCACTGCTGTAAATGTTCATCTCACGTGATGTTCCATTGCCAGGTCACAAGGTTTAGTCAAACTTAGGGCCTTTATTAACCATAACAGTGGCATTCCATCTAGGACATGTCATACTGAAACCTCAGTAACCGATTGCACTGTTCCTGCACTGTGTCAGTATTTGCAAATCACAGGTGTGTGAGTTATAGCCTCGCTGACCTGTTTACCATACACTGCATGTTCTACTACACTGGTAACCTGAATCTCACCAGGGTGCTTGATTACACAACAGTTCCCTAGAAAGCACTGAACATGCTGCAGGGCAGGAAGAGGCTGTGTGCAGGGTTGACATGCTGGTGCCTGTCAGCCCCGTATCTCAATACAGCGAGAACAGAACAGCCCACTGAGTTTTACTTCTGAAGAGAGCCAACCACTACAGGTTAAACTCAAATAAAGCATACTACTTAATGGCAAATAAACCTGGTAAATATCTTGCAGCTCTCACAAAACTAATACATGCTAAACCAGTTATAATTTTAAAAGATACAAAAGCGGTCATTAGAAAAAACAATGTGATTAATGTGAATTTGAAATGTTTCTATGAAAAGGAATATAAATCAGAATTAAACAGTGGGGTGTATCCTGTAGCCTTCTTAGACTCAACAACTCTGAAACAATTATCAGCAGACAAAAAAAGAATCACTAAAAACAGAGATCACCCAAGAAGGAATATTCGATACCGTTAAAACATTCGCAAGGAGAAAAGCACCAGTAATAGATGGCTTTCCCATATCATTCTATTCAACATTTTGGGACAAAGTAGCCCCCCCTAGTTACACACATCACTTAAATCATTACTTCCTTGTTCCATGTATCAAACAGTTGTCACGCCCTGACCTTAGAGAGCCTTTTTATTTCTCTATTTGGTTAGGTTGAGGTGTGATTTGGGTGGGCATTCTAGTTTTACTATTTCTTTGTTGGCCGGGTATGGTTCCCAATCAGAGGCAGCTGTCTATCGTTGTCTGTGATTGGGGATCATACTTAGACAGCCTTTTTTCCACCTTTAGTTTGTGGGATCTTGTTTGTGTGTAGTTGCTTTCTGCACTGCATGTAGCTTTACATTCGTTTTTGTATTTTGTTGTTTTTTCGGTGTCATTTAAATAGAAGTAAAATGTACGCCTACCATGCTGCACCTTGGTCCAATCCATCTCTAAACGATCGGGACAACAGTTATTTCAGTTATATTAAAACCAGGAAAATCTGGAGAGTCCCTTGCTGAATATAGACCCATAAGAATAAATTGTGACAATAAAATAATAACAAAGCTTATAAGCAATAGAATGGCAAAAGTCTTACCAGATATGATACATATCAATCAAACAGGGTTTATTAAAGATAGACACTTACAAATACAAGAACATGTTTCAGTTTAATACAATATGTAAAAAACAACATTTAGATGTATCAATAATGGCTGTTGATGCCGAAAAGGCTCTTGACAGTCTTGAATGGCCTTTTATATTCAAAGCTTTGGAAGCTTTAAACATTCCAGCTCAAATAATACATTGAATCAAAAATGTTGTATAAATATCCTAAAGCAAAATATACACAAATAATACATGATCTGATGAAATTGCTTTAGAAAGGGGCAAAAGACAGGGATGTCCTCTCTCTCCCCTGCTGTTTGCACTGTCAATTGAATGGCTTGCAAAAATAATTAGACAGGACTCAAATGTAACATGTAAACATGAATATAAACTAAACTTATTTGCAGATGCTCTCCTGATATACCTGACCAATATTGAAAACTCAAATGGCCCCTTTGCTAAATATATTTTCAGAATACAGAAAATCTTAGGTTATGAAATTAACGTGGGGAGGGGGGGGGGGGATTACGGCAATAGGAAAAAGAAAAAGACTAGCTCACAATTTACAGCAATCCTTTAAGTGGACCACAAAAAAATATAGAACAGGCCACTGGGCAAAAACTAGTTGAATCAATGTTTTTTTCCATGTCATTTCAACCAAAACATTCAATGTGACGACGTTGAATCAACAAGGAAAACTGATTGGATTTGGGAAAACAGCCATCAACTTCATGGACTTTCATCTTATTTTCATCAAACTTTTTTAACCTAAATCCAATAACTTTGTGACATTTTTGGTTGATTTCACATTAGTTGACAACTCAACCAAATGGAAATCAAAACTACACGTTGACCTGACGTCTGTGCCCAGTGGGCCTCATTACCCAGGTGAAATGTAACTTCAGCTTTACAATGATTTCCCAAACAAGCACGAATAGAGAGAGTTCGCTAAGCATGTCGTTAGACCATGTGTCGATACTGATGGGAACGACAGAAAAGCAGCTCTGCTCTCTTACCTTAACAGAATTATTCCACAACACTGACGACAGATCAGCTCCTAGAGAGATATTACCACCTATGGCTGGAAATAGGCTACTGAGGAGGCTTATTATGCTTACCCAATAATGAAGCACTAAATAACAGATTGGGCACAGCATTGCACACAAGTTGTCACACATCATAAACACATTGAGTCAAAAATGACAGACAGCCTAGACGCAAATTAGAATTAAATTGATTGAACATTAAATAGATTTCAATACGATCTAAATAGCCTATATACTGTAGGCCCATGTATATTTTAATGCAGTCATCTTGGTTTTCATTTGAAGCATAATTTTATCATTCACTCATTTCATACTTCACAATTAAAAATACTTCAGCAACTTCGTTTTGAAGTTATCTGCAGTCACAGTCAAACAGATAACCTAAACATATTGATTCTATGTTTAGCAGAGCTCTAACGATGCACTTTGGCTGCTCCACACGTAGGTTACTAACAAAGGCTCTGGGAAACACCTGGGCTACTAAAGATACATAGTAAAAAGGTTCTAACAATGATCTTAATGCAACAAAGGCTCTGGGAAACGAGGCCCAGATCAGGACCTATGAACCCCCTACCTAACCCTCCTCAACACACGGATCACTTGCCAATCACCCACCTGACACACAGGTAACCCCACCCAACACACGGTACACACGTAACATCAGCAGCAGTAGCCACAGCAGTTGCAGCATGGCTGTAGAATGTTGATGCCACCCACGCCTGCACAGTGCCAGATCTGCCTCCGTTCAACATCACCACCACCGCAGGTGAGTCAGATTACAGTAAAGGTGCTGCGCACAGTATAAACGCTAATTACAGAGTTACAGAGGCAGTAAATCTCTCATACACACACACACACAAACTGTCACACTCATTCCACCCACGCATGCATAGCAAAGGAAAACTACAGACTAGAGTCAGATGGATGATGATGTCAGAGTTGAACCATGTAGTCACAGTAGTAATATGAAAGGTCAGTAGGCTCACACATACTTCAGAAGACCCAGTGTTTCTGGTGTCCTGACCTGCTCTTCCACACTACTGAATAACTACCAAACAGTGCACTCTGTCTAGAGGAATCACTGCTTATAGTGGATATAGACAGCCTTTTATTTTTTTAAGGTATTTAACTAGGCAAGTCAGTTAAGAACAAATTCTTATTTACAATGACGGCCTACCCCAGCCAAACCTGGACAACTGCACACCACCTTATGGGACTCCCAATCACGGCCGGTTGTGATACAGCCTGGAATCAAACCAGGGTCTGTAGTGACAGCTCTAGCAGTGAGACACAGTACCTTTGCCCGCTGCGCCACTTCGGAGAGTATGGGTGGAGCTATAGAGTATGTGTTGCTCCATGAGGGGACTATCACAGGGAATCTCCTGGTGTAACTGGGAGAGGGTGTGTGTGCATGTGACTGTGTGCGTGCGTGCATGTGCATATACTTGCAAGAATGTGTGCATGCATGTGTGTGTTCAAACTGTGTGTGTGTGTGGGCAAAGGGGAAGAATGCTCCCATTCAGTAGCCTGCCATTACACCAGTGACCCCCCTCTGACGTAGGAAGAGATTTAGTGACACACAGTTAAAAGCCTTCCTCTGTTCCTCTCTGTCTCTGTTCATCCATTCCTCTTATTCAATAGTGTCAACCCAGCACAGCTCTTAGTTCCCCAAAGTAAGAGACTACAGACCATAGACTACCAAGGCAACGCTGGAGACTGCCAGACCATAGACTTTTATTAATTTATTTCACCGTTATTTAACCAGGTAGGCAAGTTGAGAACAAGTTCTCATTTACAATTGCGACCTGGCCAAGATAAAGCAAAGCAGTTCGACACATACAACAACACAGAGGTACACATGGAGTAAAACAAACATACAGTCAATAATACAGTACAAAAATAAGTATATACACAATGTGAGCAAATGAGGTGAGATAAGGCCATGGTGACAAAGTAAATACAATATAGCATGTAAAACACTGGAATGGTAGATTTGCAGTGGAAGAATGTGCAAAGTCCAAATAGAAATAATGGGGTGCAAAGGAGCTAAATTAATAAATACATTAGGGGAAGAGGTAGTTGTTTGGGCTAAATTATAGATGGGCTATGTACAGGTGCAGTAATCTGTGAGCTGCTCTGACAGCTGGTGCTTAAAGCTAGTGAGGGAGATAAGTGTTTCCAGTTTCAGAGATGTTTGTAGTTTGTTCCAGTCATTGGCAGCAGAGAACTGGAAGGAGAGGCGGCCAAAGGAGACTATCAAGGCAAGGCTGGAGACTACCAGACTATAGACTACCAAAGCAAGGCTGGAGACTACCAGAACATAGACTACCAGGGCAAGGCTGGAGACTCACGCTGAAATTACTGTGTAGACCTACCTGTTTCCCACATAGGCCTATATCCATAATTGACAGAAGGTTCCTATTAATATGTCATAATTAACATTACAGAGCAGTGCACATGAAACTAATAAATCCAGGCCTAACTCCAATAATATGATATAGCTGTGATTAGACCTTGTCTAAATAATGAATGTGGTCTACGTTTTGGCTAAAATAAACACTGCCTTCACATGTTTAGAGACTGTGTTGAGACTATAATTGTGGCATACAAGTGTAGACCTATGGCTGGTCTAAAACGCCCAGGTCAGTGCATTGCATAGCCTACCTCATTGAGTGGCCCTATGGATCCAGCAACAGGAATTATTTAGCTCAGTGTTCTCTCTTCATTCTGCAACATGCAGATGGTCTCAAAGCAAGGGATCTGAAGTGATCTGCTGCATGCTTTATTGGAAACGTTGCTTTGGAGGAGAAAGTCAGTGTGTGGGTCAGTAGGTACAGTATGTGTTATTATTAGATACATTCACAGATAGTCAACCATTACATCCTTTTTATATGGGGCTCCCAAGTGGGCAGCGGTCTAAGGCACTGCATCTCAGTGCTTGGGGCGTCATTACAGACACCCTGGTTCGAATCCAGGCTGTATCACATAGAGTCCCATAGGGCAGCGCACAATTGGCCCTGCATCGAACAGGCTATCCCCGCGCACGCGCGTCGGATCACACAGGTTCACTGGGTCCAGCGCGCCTCGGGTACTTGTGTTAAGAGTGATTTCAAGCCGAGAGCGGGGGATTCCCCCGCGATCTCCACCTCCGTTGCCTTGCCAAATGAGGGCAGTTCTATTCCATCATCATGATCATGTTAATAATTGCGGTTGTTTTTTAGTCCACACTTGCTTAAATTGCGTGTTATTCCAGTTTACTCCGTTTGAGGTTTACATAAATTGTATCCCCAATACAACGGATGTTGCCTTCATACGTAGCCTAGTTTATGTTAGCTGAAAGCTAACTAGCGCTGTAGGCTACAGAAACTCACAAGCCTTCACTTTCCCAAACCTGCCGGAAAGGGGTTAGCCTCGGGTCTAGTGAGATATTCCCCGACTCTCAAAACTCTCCTCCCGCTTGGATATAAACCCGTAAACTGGACTGGAGAGAACTGGCTAATGCGCTCCAGTTGCGCACAGCACGACTCTGATAAACCATCTACTTTCTCTTTCAGCCCGACGGTCACCTGACTGTAAAACTATCCCCGGCTTAATTAACTCGCCAACATTAGTTTCCTACACTGCTAATTTAGTTAGCCAACATATCTCAATCGCTTCCAGGTACCCAGGTAACGTAGTAGCCAGATCAGGAATATCGACAGGTTGCCCTCTGCCAAGTAGAAGCAGGGACACGCTTTCCGCTAAAAATACCTGCCCACGACTATATTTGGCTTGGCTGGATCACAATCACATATCTAAAAAAAGTCGGTCTCGACCGGCACAATGAATTGGGCCCTCTGCTATCTCACACAGCCGCAGCGCCAGCATCTAAATTTAGCTACAGCGCTTGCGTCAATCACGCGCTTCAGTGCGTCAAGCCCTGACCCCGCCTCCGTTGGCTGATCATTGGCCAGGATCAGAACGTGGCCAAGAAATACTCGTCTAGTGATTGGCTGTCGTTGATTTACTGTTCTCAGTTGCTCCAGCTGCCTCATTTATTGTTGAGTTTGATGGCTGCGCCGAGACTAGTCTAGAATAACCACTACTCACACACACAGACCTGGCTCTTTCATGGGAAGGCTCACACAAAATCATTATACAGTATTTGTACAGTAGGCTAGGCTATTGTCTTATTAAATGATCACTGCCAATAAAAAAATTAGGTAACACATTACATTACTGTGCCCTTACTACAGTGTAATTAATTATTCCTGTAAGCACAGTGTAACATGTATTGAAGTGAACTTGGACATGTTTTTAACAGGCTGTTGTTTCACAGGTTGTTAAAAGCCTGACAGACTTGAGGTTACTGAATCAGATATCAGAACAGAGTATGCGAGTGGAGAGGCATGGAAAAGGCAATTGGAGAACGGAGATGGAGAAGTGTGGGGGAGAGGTGGAGGGATGAGGGGGTAAGGTGGAGGGTAAGGAGGAGAGGTGGAGGGAGTGTTGGAGAGGTGTGGAGGAGAGCTGGGGGGGTGAGGAGGAGAGGTGGTGAGGTGGTGAGGAGGAAAGGTAGAGGGGTCAGGTGGAAAAGACATGTTGAGAAAAGGTGAGGAAGCAAGGTGAAGAGGTGGAATGTGGAGGAGAGGAGGACAGGTGGAACGTGGAGAGAAGAGTTGGAGGGGTGAAGAAGTGGAATGTGGATGGGAGAGGGCAATCAGTCAATACGGAGACCTTCCTTTAGCCTTCAGGCCAGTGATGTGTTTGGGTTCATGTTCAAGTTATCTATATTTATCTCTATATTTCTATATATCAACAGGCCTCAGGGATTGTCTGAGAAACTCTGTTGACCGGGAAGCTTTGTTGTGCTTTTGTAATCCTTGGTCCCCCCCCCCCTCCAGTGATGCAGTTCCTGCAGAAGCACTCCGTCTTTCCTATTAGGTCAACACTGACTGGATTGGATAGGTAAAACAAGGTTTCCATTGTGTGTGAAGTGAAATGCAAACAGGCGTATCATATGTTTGCTGTACTCATCAAACTTCTTATCATAAATGGGCTCTGTATGAGCTCTTGAGTATGTGTCACATCAAACAACATAATACCATTTGCATGCTGAAGTTCATTAGGTTACTGATTTCATTTATTTAATGCTCAGTTATTTGCACTTCATAAGAGCAAAGATTATTATTCTTAAAAATGATACCCACTTGACATGTGTCGCTGATGATGTTGTGTGACAGGGTGGTCTGGTTTAAAGAGCTGAAATAGTTTGATAGGCCTACATAATGGAGTAGCCTATTTACAGACTGTTATGAACAGTTGGCTCATTCATCCTCCCTCCTTCCCCTGTAACTATTACCCAGGTCCTTGTTGTAAATGAGAATGTGTTCTCAGTCATCTTACCTGGTAAAATAAGGTTTAAAAAATAAAATACAAAAATTACAAATTAATAGATGATATATAAATTATTATGGTGGAAAATGCTTAATAAAAAACGGTTTCAGATCCCGGAAATGAATGTGCAACTACCAGAATGTAATGGAAAAAACTACATGTACAGTAGGCACTTGCTCGCCCTCGCCTGGGCATTTCTGAAACTATTCAGTCGTGAAATCATAAGATCAACTCGCTCTCACTCAACCATCCATCTCTCTCTCTCCCTCTCGCTCTTTTTCTGGCACACAGCGTGCGGGGCTTATGTGTCTAGTATTGTACGGTGAGGCCGGGCCGAGGGAGCTCTACAGTGAGTGACGTCACCTCTCCCATGGCGTCACATTGACGTAGCGCATACCAGTCGCTCTATGAGGAGGCAGACTCACATAAATGCTGTATTAGACTTTCTCCCTCAGACCGCGCACATAAACAATCCCGCACTACGGTTTTACATCTGCGCGCATCATCACTGGCACGTACACAGGATCACACACTTTTAAAACACACACCGGACTATATTCTAGACTAGTTTCCTTTAGAATAATTAAAGGAAAAACAAAAAGAAAGAATAACTTTTTTTTCTTCTGTCGCTTCATCCTCAACGAGTTCTGCAAATATACGTGTTACTTTTCAGCAGCTTTGGTAATTTTTGTAATTATTCTGGATCTATACAGGAGACTTTATGTTGGGTTAATAACACATGTAAAGACGGAACCGCTACAGCAAACAAGTAAGTTATTGTCTTTACTTCTGGGAATGAATGACTTTCTCTCATATTCTAAAGACCACTTAATGAATTATTACATTAGGCTACTAGACTATTGGTCTCATAGAGAAAGATAATTAGTTGTAGGTTCCCCTGCACACCGGATTGTTATATTGTTAAAACACGAGCGCTGTCTTTAACTCTCGTGCATGATGACCTGTTGATTTGGCAAACTCGTGAGCTCGGGAGCCTCGGTGTGTGTGTTTGGTGTCACCGAGGGCAGATGGAACCGAATTTGAATTTAATTTGCTGAAGGAAGGTATCATATTCTTTGTGGTTGTCATGGAAATGGATGCCTCTCAGTCAGACAATGAAGTGGGAGACATAGGCAGTATTAGGCACTAATGGAGCTGAGTGAAGAACACAGACAGACAGTCAGACAGGCTGAGAGTAGAGGAGGACTGACATCAAGGCTCTTATTATCTCCACTGTTATAAAGGACATGATTGTGTATTAATTCAGCTTTATGTGGACATCATGTTTGATGCCTTTGCAATAGTTATAAAACAAAACACATAGTTTGCTGTACGTGTGTGAGTGAGTGTGTCAGACTAATACCTCGCCATTTATTCCCGGCTATACGGGAATAGTTGAATTGGTAAAACCCTGAGAGCTTGTTGGTCTGTGTGCTGGGTGAATATTAGCCCTGGGCCTATAGTACAGAAATCTTACATATGAGAGTTTTTCAAGAGACGATTTTATATTATTGAAATAAATCTGACTGCAATTTGCAGAAGAACATGCAGGCAGCTTTAGTTTAATTTCAAATTATTTATGTTGACATCATTTATCCAAACAGGTAGGTTTCTCATAGTTTAGAACAAACAGTGTGATTATATGCCTACAAAATAAAACATATTGTTTTATAAACACTAGTACAGCCGGTGACCAACCTTAAATGTCCTCTGTCACACTCTGTCTGTCTGTCGTTTGTCTGTCTGTTTGTATTTCTGACTGTCTCTCTAAATGTCTGTCTGTGTGTAGCATGTGGCTTTTCTGAATAAGACAGGCCTGTCATTGCTCACATTATTGCTCACATGATCAGGGGAAACAAATATTGACATTAATAATGTCAATGTTTGATCTATAGCCTTGCCTCTTTCTGAAGTTGAGTTACTGCCATTGAACGTGGATCTTGACCTAAATGTCATCCTGGAGCAAGGAGGTCCATGACTCGAAGTAAGGCTTAAGGTTGGTCTGACCACCCAGTCTGGTATCATAGACTAGACATAACATAGTAGATGTAAATCCAGGACACTCAAATTAGTATGATATGTTATGTTTGGTATAGTTACATAAGACCATTGGTTACTTAAGGAAAAAACGAAAGGTGGTCAGGGGGGATGGGTGGGGGTATAATGTAAATGTCTAGCAACCCAAAGGTTGCGTGTTCCGATCTCATCATGGACAACTTTAGCATTTGAGCTAATTAGCAACTTTCCTACTACTTAATACTTTTTAGTTACTTTGCAAATCCTTGGCATGTTAGCTAACTATTTTCCTAACCCTAAATATAACATTAATCCTGTAGCTAACCCATCCCATAACCTTAACCCTTTAGCCTAACTCCTAATTTTAACCTTAACCTTAACCCCTAACCCCTAGCCTACCAAACGCTAGCCAGCTAGCTAATGTTAGCATTAGCCACCTAGCTATCTTTAGCCACAACAAATTGGAATTCGTAACATATCATACATTTTGCAAAATCATAACCAATTGTATGTTTTGTAAATTCGTAACACACTGTAGGACACTTGCAATTCATAACATATAAGAAATTGATTATGGACATCGAGAAATGAATACCATTTGCAACATAACATATCATACTAAATGGAGTGCCTCAGATTTACTACAGAATAAAACTACATGCTCTGAGACCAGGTTGGACCCCCAGACCAATACCCAACTTTTTTTACATTTAGGAATCAGTCAGATTCTCAAATATATCCACCAAGTTAAAGTAAACTTTTGCATCTCCTATTCACACAGCAGTCTCTGGTCCATATCATTTCTTTGAAGGCCAGAATTTGTATCTTTCACTATGAGATGTGTGGTATGAGTTTCTCTCAGGCGGTTAAAATTGGTTTTGGGTGTGTAGACAGAAACACGCACGCACACACACACACACTGTCTCCTCTTTTTGACAGCTTCGCTCCTCAGGGCTAATTTACTGTACTTGTATATTTCTCCAGCCCTCCTTTATCTCTTCTCTTTTCTCTATCTGTTTGTTGGAAGCCTCGCGCTGACTGGCTTATTGGCGTGGGGGGCTATACCGGCGCTTTGGGGCGCGTGCTTCACGGCTCTTTCGCCGTTCTCTAGGTTACCGGGGCGCTCGGCCCAGCACCCACCGCCTGGCTCGAGAGAGAAACAGAGAGAGGAGACCCTTCTGCCCTGTGTTCACATTATGGACACACACAGACCAGTGCAATTTGAGCTTTTTTTGTAGCCCTTTTGACTACATATCTCTCTGTATGTTGATGGGAGACTGTTACACAGGAGTGTAAATGCTTTTTTAAAGCTGGATCGTGTTGTTGAATTGTATTGTTGTATGTTTTATTTCTGTAATGTATTGACTGTTGCTGCCTTCTTGGCCAGGTCTCCCTTGAAAAAATAGACTATGGGTCTCAATGGGCTTTTTGTAAAAAAAAAAATTTTAAAAAGGGGCTATTTTAAAAAGCGTAAAATGCATATAGCCTTTTTGCTCTCAAAAGCGTTACAGGCTATTTGCTTTATTTCGGTCTGACACCGATTCAATATGATCTATTACCACAGCACACTGAATTACAAAACAAACAACAAATAATGTAATTGAATACAATGACCTCCACGTCTATGAAGTATAAACAATTGAGACAGAATATTACATTTCCTCTCCTGATTAGCCAAGCATTCTGGTGTGGTAGAGATTGAGAACGTGAGAGACTGAGAGAAGCGACTGTCTGTATCCTGGTGAGGTTCATGTTATAATTGAGCCTAACTCATTCTCCAGACATTGAGTGAATAATAGGCATAGAAACATGTCAGACAAAGCAACAACAAAAAACGTGTTAGATCCCTAGGCTATAGTTTTAGATTTTATCAGCCCGCAGGCCTATTGGAAAAGTGATAATGTTAAGAACCTATCCAAACAGAGTTAGTCTTTTCAGTGATCTCCAAAAAGACTGCATGTCTCCCGGCCGGGACGGTTCAGAGAATGAGTCCGGAGAGGGAGGACTGGACCCCGGTTTAGTGGAGAGAATTAGTCCGGGTATGGGTCAGTGTTTGTAGGTGAGTGCTGCAGAGAGGGGGCGCTAGGCGCTGTGAAATCTCTTGTCTGCGGTGAGCTGTGCTCTGGCTGGCAGCAAGACGCACTGGGAGCGGAGAGGTTTCGGTTCTGAGATTCATAACTTACTCAGGTGGATATTGTAACCTATTTTCTCTTTCCAATAACGAACCCCTTTGAACCCTGAGACCTGTAGTGCATGAGCCTCAGACTAGCGCGGGAAAGAACCACCGGAAATTTTTAGAAAATTATAACCATGCTCTTTTGAAGACACTTGTTTTATGAATTGCAAATAACTCGTTTAATTTAATATTATTGTTTGTTTGAAAAAGTTCACATGATAATTTAATAGATTCATATGAGATTCATATGATATTTCACGATATAGATAATTGTTAGATTTAGATATTATTTTTATGCTGCTCGCGGGTGAAGTGATTCTAGTTTTTATTTTAGTCTATATTATTTTAGTCTATTCTCATCAATCTTCAATATTGTACCTTTATAAGAGTTGAAATTGGAATTCAAAATGATCGCTCTATTTCTGAGTTGTAGGCTAAATTATATAGAGAGGTTATAGATAATATCTGTTCACTTCTGTATTTGGTGAAGTATTCATTCAATGAGCGCTATGGGATGTTTGCAGATTTTCTAAATTATAATTGTACTTATAATAATGTATATTCCTCCATTCTTCTGTCGCATGTCTGTGGATCTCTCTTTCTAGGTCTGACCTTTAATTCTGTATCACACCTCTACACCCCTGCTGATTTCCCCCCTCATCACAGAGAATTCATTTTATTCTGTTCATGTTTTAATTTCTGTGCGTTTTGTTCCATCCGGGTAATCTGTGTAGGCTATATTATGTGCGACTTTATTCCGCTCTTTGTGATTGTATTGTATTTGTGCAGTAAACTATGTCATCCGTGTCGGTGTGCTTTGGGAGTTCCCATGTCTCTGGTTGTGACCGGTGTTTCTTTCCTCCAGACCCGGGTTCGGAAGAGCGCGCCCAGCCGAGCTCAGAGTCCCGGCTACCGGACAGTCCCTTCGAGTACTCCCCGCTCCCGGTCCTCCACCACAGTCGCATCAGTCCCCAGCCCCCCACACAGAACACCATTCAGCGCGAGGCTTTCACACCAGGTACTGAAAAACACCGGGAACAGGCCCGGCTCGTCGTCGCACCTGTCCTGAGTTGGTGCTTTTAAAACCTGTTTCAAATGCACGTGTAGTTTTCAAACTATTAGTCCGCCATGTGTTTCTTCATTCAGTCAGCCGTGTCTCACGCTAGGTCTATAGTGCGTTTATTTTATTAAGTACAATATTAGGCCTATATATTTAGAAATGTTTATATAACAAACCATATAGTTTAGACCAACAACATCATTTATTATTTTAATTTAACCGATATTGAATGGTCTAAATGGTAATTTAATATATTCCAAGTCAGTTCTGATTTATAATTCTAAGCGTGTTGTGTCAGTGAGTGCGCGCGAGTTGACATTTCCATCTGTAGATATGGGGACGGAAATAGTCTTCTGAAACTAGACACACTGACTTTAAAAGCAGGACCAAAAAATCTAATTAGTCAAATCTGTAGATATCGATCTGCTTAATGAACTTAGTGAGGTTAAACGTCTTAAACCTTCGAGGCCAAAATAAAGTAGCCTAATTTAAAAGCACATGTATTTTCTCTTGATAGATTATGGTGATAAAGGTAGTCTGTCCCGCCAGTATAGGGACACATGGGGCCCTCGAGCCTGCGGTTAGAGGCGACCACAGCCTCTAGGACAAAAACCCGTTCTGGGTTTCTGCATCATACCTGTATTTAGATCAAGTTTACATACTGGTACATTTCATGAATGTGAACAAGCGGTTTACGCATGTGCGGGTCAATACCCGTCCAAAAACTAACACACAAAATAAGATGTAGATCGAATGTCTCAAATCGCTGTCTGCTGTCAATCTGTTTCAATCTGCGTGTGTTTTGACTGTAATATTTAGGTAGAATGATCAAGTCTGCCCATATGAGTGTCCATTAAAATCAACTTAAAAATTTTTTTTTATTTTTTTTACAACTTCTGAATGTTTCCTTGATCGATAGAATGTATTATGTATTTACTTATGCACTTCATGTCTTGTTTGTTAGATCTATGGCATTCTGACAATGAACAAGCACGCTCAGTTTTTGGAACGGATGCATTGTGTCCAGTTGAAATGCACACCTCGAGGTTAGAGACTGCTTCTCTCTGATCATCATACCACACACGTACACGTACACGTGCACACACACACGCTTATCCAGCCAGGTCACCCGTTATACAATTCAGTATTCAACTTCCATCCATGTCTGTGCAAGTGGGGAGATGACCTGGAAGTTGTTTTCGATATGTTTGTTTTATGCCTATCCCAAACCTTAACTTTACCTTAACCATTCGAAGTTCATATCTGAACTTTACCCTAAATTGAACATTTCGGAGTTATTGTCTAATCTTAACCTTAAACACACGAAATTTGAAGTTTGGAACAACTTCGAAATTTGACGTTTGAGTATGTGGATCAACGTCTAATTCTGTCGTGAGACTCTGAGAGCTGGTAGCATTTATCTGCCTGGCTTGTCTGACTGAACCCTCACTGTTTAACACACATGTAGTTTAAGCACACACTCACACATGCATGCACTCAAATACTCATGCATGTTGTACACACGCATACACACACATTCTCCACTGACACATACACACTCACACTCGCACAAACTTGCTGTCAGGTGGAGGTCGTGGTGTTTGAATGAAAAGGGTGTTTTCGGTTTTTGGGATATAATCTGGTGTCATTAGAGTGCTTCTGGCTTGGTTTTAACATGACACTGCACTGTCTGAATATGTGTGTGTGCGTGTGTTTACTCAGAAGTAGATGTATGTGCATAGGGGCACGGTGAGGATAAGGTACACACATCAGTTAGGTTGTGTTTACATCATCACTATGTGTGTGAATGGGTGTGTCCATACGTGCATGTGTGCGTGCATGTATGCGTTTGACTTCAGGCAAGGTAGGTTGAGTAGTCTTATAAGGAGGCGTTTCAATTGGAATTAAACACATCAGCCCCCCTTCCCCCACTGTTGGACAGGTCCAGGAAAAATCTCTCTCTCTTCCTTTTCTCCCCTTGAAGACACAGGCAGTTACAAATCCTCTTAATCTCTGTACACCTGTAGGCCTGTTTCCGCGTGGGTAGTGCAACTGCCTGGGTCACTCGCGAGGCCGTCATAGAAATAAAAGAAAACTCTGGCGGTTGCTCGAGTGCAGCCGTGCTCGCCCACTCCTTTCCAGACGGATGGAACTCGCGCACTCTGAGAAAGTTTGAGTCAGACCTCCAAACTCCCCCCTGACCTCGTGTCTCTCGCGCGTTCCCGTGGTTACACTTCAGCCCTGCGGCTCACCCATGGTGACATCTGTATCTCTGTCTCTAATATAGGTGTCGACCGCTGTAAGGTGTGAGTCATGCCAGGGCTTCTAGCCCACAGGTAAAGTCACATAGCCCAAATGTACAGTTATATTGTGTTCACTGTTCAAAACGAACTTGATAAATATGTCATTTAGTTACGTTTGTGCCTGCGCCATGTGCGTAGGGCAAAAATACACAGTTGTTAGAGAACGCAGAGGAAAGGAGGCGTGCAGGAAAAATGATGGTAGTAGGCTTGATAAGTCCCATATTTGACTAAATAAATATGACGCGTGGGAACAAGACGATTACGACACAGCGCGCGCAGAGCGTCAATGGGAACCGCGCGCTGTTGACAGTTCCCTTCTCGAGAGCGAAGAGCAAACACCACAAACCCTGGGCACTTACGACACACACACACACACACACACACACACACACACACACACACACACACACACACACACACACACACACACACACACACACACACACACACACACACACAGGTAGGCTAATACATTAGAGCCCAGGCTCACCTCTGCAGATCTACAGAGGTGGAAAATGTCTTGAGATGTTTTTCTCTCCATCAAAAGCAGGTTTTTAATATTGATCAACAATAGATAACTACAGTTGAAGTCTGAAGTTTACATACACTTAGGTTGAAGTCATTAAAACACGTTTTTCAACCACTCCACACATTTCTTGTTAACAAACTACAGTTTTGGCAAGTCAGTTAGGACATCTACTTTGTGCATGACACAAGTCATTTCTCCAACATTATTTCACTTATACTTCACTGTATCACAATTCCAGTGGGTCAGAAGTTTACATACACTAAGTTGACTGTGCCTATAAACAGCTTGGAAAATTCCAGAAAATTATGTCATGGCTTTAGAAGCTTCTGATAGGCTAATTGACACAATTTGTGTCAATTGGAGGTGTACCTGTGGATGTATTTCAAGGCCTACCTCCAAACTCAGTGCCTCTTTGCTTGACATCTTGGGAAAATCAAAAGAAATCAGCCAAGACCTCGTAAAAAAATTGTAGACCTCCACAAGTCTGGTTCATCCTTGGGAGCAATTTCCAAACGCCTGAAGGTACCACGTTCATCTGTACAAACAATAGTACGCAAGTATAAACACCATGGGACCACGAGCCGTCATACCGCTCAGGAAGGAGACGCGTTCTGTCTCCTAGAGATGAACGTACTTTGGTGGGAAAAGTGCAAATCAATCCCAGAACAACAGCAAAGGACCTTGTGAAGATGCTAGAGGAAACCGGTACAAAAGTATCTATATTCACAGTAAAACGAGTCCTATATCGACATAACCTGAAAGGCTGCTCAGCAAGGAAGAAGCCACTGCTCCAAAACCGCCATAAAAAAGCCAGACTACGGTTTATAACTGCACATGGGGACAAAGATCGTACTTTTTGGAGAAATGTCCTCTGGTCTGATGAAACAGAAATAGAACTGTTTGGCCATAATGACCGTCGTTATGTTTGGAGGGAAAAGGGTGAGGCTTGCAAGCCGAAGAACACCTTCCCAACCGTGAAGCACGGGAGGCAGCATCAGGTTGTGAGGGTGCTTTGCTGCAGGAGGGACTGGTGCACTTCACAAAATAGATGGCATCATGAGGTAGAAAAATGATGTGGATATATTGAAGCAACATCTCAAGACATCAGTCAGGAAGTTAAAGGTTGGTCGCAAATGAGTCTTCCAAATGGACAATGACCCCAAGCATACTTCCAAAGTTGTGGCAAATTGGCTTAAGGACAAGGTATTGGAGTTGCCATCACAAAGCCCTGACCTCAATCCCATAGAAAATGTGTGGGCAGAACTGAAAAAGCGTGTGTGAGCAAGGAGGCCTTCAAACCTGACTCAGTTACACCAGCTCCGTCAGGAGGAATGGGCCAAAATTCACCCAACTTATTGTGGGAAGCTTGTGGAAGGCTACCTGAAACATTTGACCCAAGTTAAACAATTTAAAGGCAATGCTACCAAATACTAATTGAGTGTATGTAAACTTCTGACCCAC
>NC_143023.1:13895000-13900000 GCF_057628025.1 Oncorhynchus mykiss
ATGTAGAGTCATAATGTAGAACCATAATGTAGAGTCATAATGTAGAGTCATAATGTAGAACCATAATGTAGAGTCATAATATAGAGTCATAATGTAGAGTCATAATGTAGAACCATAATGTAGAGAGTCATAATGTAGAGTCATAATGTAGAACCATAATGTAGAACCATAATGTTGAGTCATAATGTAGAGTCATAATGTAGAGTCATAATGTAGAGTCATAATGTAGAACCATAATGTAGAGAGTCATAATGTAGAGTCATAATGTAGAACCATAATGTTGAACCATAATGTTGAACCATAATGTAGAACCATAATGTAGAACCATAATGTAGAACCATAATGTTGAATCATAATGTAGAACCATAACGTAGAACCATAATGTAGAACCATAATGTAGAACCATAATGTAAAATCAATGTTTTAAAGAGATGGGTCACCCCAAAATCAATGTTTTAAAGAGATGAGTCACCCCAAAATCAATGTTTTAAAGAGATGGGTCACCCCAAAATCAATGTTTTAAAGAGATGAGTCACCCCAAAATCAATGTTTTAAAGAGATGGGTCACCCCAAAATCAATGTTTTAAAGAGATGAGTCACCCCAAAATCAATGTTTTAAAGAGATGGGTCACCCCAAAATCAATGTTTTAAAGAGATGAGTCACCCCAAAATCAATGTTTTAAAGAGATGGGTCACCCCAAAATCAATGTTTTAAAGAGATGAGTCACCCCAAAATCAATGTTTTAAAGAGATGGGTCACCCCAAAATCAATGTTTTAAAGAGATGAGTCACCCCAAAATCAATGTTTTAAAGAGATGGGTCACCCCAAAATCAATGTTTTAAAGAGATGAGTCACCCCAAAATCAATGTTTTAAAGAGATGAGTCACCCCAAAATCAATGTTTTAAAGAGATGGGTCACCCCAAAATCAATGTTTTAAAGAGATGAGTCACCCCAAAATCAATGTTTTAAAGAGATGGGTCACCCCAAAATCAACATCTTAAAGGAACAGTTCACCCCAAAATCAATGTTTTAAAGAGATGGGTCACCCCAAAATCAATGTTTTAAAGAGATGGGTCACCCCAAAATCAATGTTTTAAAGAGATGGGTCACCCCAAAATCAATGTTTTAAAGAGATGGGTCACCCCAAAATCAATGTTTTAAAGAGATGGGTCACCCCAAAATCAATGTTTTAAAGAGATGGGTCACCCCAAAATCAATGTTTTAAAGAGATGGGTCACCCCAAAATCAATGTTTTAAAGAGATGAGTCACTCCAAAATCAATGTTTTAAAGAGATGAGTCACCCCAAAATCAATGTTTTAAAGAGATGGGTCACCCCAAAATCAACGTTTTAAAGAGATGGGTCACCCCAAAATCAATGTTTTAAAGAGATGGGTCACCCCAAAATCAATACCTCTTTTGTATACCTTCAAAGTGGTCAAACCTGCCTCTGACGTGTACACTGAGAATAACAACATTACCTAAGTAGAATATTCAAATTATTGCAATCGAACAATTCTACACTTCCATGAATTGTCAATGTAAATCATGTAAATCATATCATGATGGAGATTTCTTTAATTACTAAGAGGCATATTTAATAAAAAGCTTACATGAACAGAATAATATATTTTATTATTAAACAGGCAGTGGTCCCTTATGTATTTGATGTTGTCCAGCCATCGTGCTTCAGCCTCAGACAGCTGTTATTAAGTGCATCATCGTGTTTAACTTAAAGCCTAAAAGGATGCAATTCTCTTCAACCACATTAGCCTCAATAATGACCATAACCAACTTATCCCTGCATGCATGGGTCATTGACCGTTTAAGAGAGATGAGAGCGAGACATCGGAGCAATCAGGGGCGCCATGACAACCCCTCTCCTCCCACACGCCCTCCATTACGCCACGGTTCCGGCCTCGCGCCGGAGCATATGGAATAATTGGTGTGTTATTGGTCTCCCGGGGGACCAGGCATGTGTGGCGCGAGGGGTTCCTAATTGGATTGATTTGTTTTGATGTGTTTTAGAGGCGCTGAAGGAGGTGAGGGACCCTATAGAGCCGGCCCATCTCAGACAGTTACACAGAGACTCATTACATCTTCAGGAACCAAAGGGTTCCATTATTTACCTCTAATAAAAGGATCCTTTAAAGCAGTTTGTTGGTCTCAGTTTAACTTGGCGTGCGCTCCCTGACACTATGAACTGGTTAACCAGACCAGTCAGTGTCACCAAACAGGAGACTGAAATGTAACGACTGCAAATATAAAGATTTGCATTGATTAAATGACTCTGTCATTACTGCGTATGCAGATGGTGAAGTTGTTTATTTTAGCTCTTTAATTGCTGTGTGTTTTACCACCAACATGCACACAGCCAGACTGTCCGTGGGCAGCTCTCCCAGTGTCTCAGCAGGATCAGAGCAGGCACAGTAGGCTGCCCTACTGATCAGACTCGCTCCATTAGCCTGGCACGTGCATGGGGATAGATGGACAACTCAATAAACTGTCATAATAATATTGTTCTCCTCTGTGCAGGGAGCGCGCAGGGCCGTCTCTGATTTCATTTTAATAAGGTCAGTAATAATGGCGCGAGCCAGCCGAGGAGAAAACAGCTCCCGAGGGGCCCATTGAGAGGCGCGATGCGCGAGGCCCCGGAGGTGCCACTAGAGCTGACCCGCCAGCTTCACAAACAATCTGATCACGCGGCTCCGCGGCCGCCGTCCCCTGTCTCGCGGGACCCGCCTCGGCACGCCACGCGCTCATGCCTATTGTCATCCCCCTCGCGCTAATAAAATTGTCCCTCCTGCAGGCGAGGCATGTCGGGAAATTAATTTTATCTAATTATCCTGATGTCACCGCCGTCTTTCAGCACGTAATTAAAATGTGACCTGCGAGCTTCCTCCTCTGTTCTCCACCGGAGAGAAAAAAACTGAATTAAATAAATCAAGTGTTTGGTGGCTGATTGTGTCCCTTCTTCCTGTCCGTGGTGGCTGATCCAGACACACACACACACACACACACACACACACACACACACACACACACACACACACTTTCTCCCTCTCTCTCTCTCTCTCTCACACACACTCACTTGTTCTGTGTATGTGTCCCCACAGCGTACGGTGCAGAAGAATGCCAAGTATGTGTGCCTGGCCAGTAAGAACTGTCCGGTGGACAAACGGAGACGCAACCGCTGCCAGTACTGCCGCTTCCAGAAGTGCCTCAGTGTCGGCATGGTGAAGGAGGGTAGGAACACACTCACACACGAACTCTCGTGCACAATCACAATCAGTCCCGTTAGCTCATTTTCCTATAGAACACATCTTCTAATAAGGTAAATCTGACCCCTGGTCTCCATGGTGATGGTGTGTATCTCTAATGATGGTGTGATTGGCCGGTAATGGTCTGGCCTATACGGCAGTCACACAGGTGCACACGCCCAATGCACACATTTTGCTTTGGTAAGACAAGGACTTAAGTTGTGAAAATCAGACAGACTGGCATCTCCTACTACCACACAATCCATGGGTCCCTCAGGAGTCCTGATTTAATGTCACCCTCTCACGCAGTAACTCTCCCACAGTAACTCTCCCACGGTAACTCTCCCACGGAAACTCTCACACGGTAACTCTCCCACGGTAACTCTCCCACGGTAACTCTCCCACAGTAACTCTCCCACGGAAACTCTCACACGGTAACTCTCCCACGGTAACTCTCACACAGTAACTCTCACACAGTAACTCTCACACAGTAAATCTCCCACAGTCTCTCCCACAGTAACTCTCACACAGTAACTCTCCCACAGTAACTCTCACACGGTAACTCTCACACAGTAACTCTCACACGGTAACTCTCACACGGTAACTCTCACACAGAAACTCTCCCACGGTAACTCTCCCACGGTAACTCTCCCACGGTAACTCTCACACAGTAACTCTCACACAGTAACTCTCCCACAGTAACTCTCCCACAGTAACTCTCCCACGGTAACTCCCCCACGGTAACTCTCACACGGTAACTCTCCCACAGTAACTCTCCCACGGAAACTCTCCCACGGTAACTCTCCCATGGTAACTCTCCCACGGTAACTCTCCCACGGTAACTCTCACACAGTAACTCTCACACAGTAAATCTCCCACAGTAACTCTCACACAGTAACTCTCCCACAGTAACTCTCACACGGTAACTCTCACACAGTAACTCTCACACAGTAACTCTCCCACAGTAACTCTCACACAGAAACTCTCCCACAGTAACTCTCCCACGGTAACACTCCCACGGTAACTCTCACACAGTAAATCTCCCACAGTCTCTCCCACAGTAACTCTCACACAGTAACTCTCCCACGGTAACTCTCACACGGTAACTCTCCCACAGTAACTCTCACACAGTAACTCTCCCACAGTAACTCTCCCACGGTAACTCTCACACGGTAACTCCCCCACGGTAACTCTCACACAGTAACTCTCACACAGTAACTCTCCCACAGTAACTCTCACACAGAAACTCTCCCACAGTAACTCTCCCACGGTAACACTCCCACAGTCTCTCCCACGGTAACTCTCCCACAGTAACTCTCCCACGGTAACTCTCACACGGTAACTCTCACACGGTAACTCTCACACAGTAACTCTCACACAGTAACTCTCCCACAGTAACTCTCACACAGAAACTCTCCCACAGTAACTCTCCCACGGTAACACTCCCACAGTCTCTCCCACGGTAACTCTCCCACAGTAACTCTCACACGGTAACTCTCACACAGTAACTCTCACACAGTAACTCTCACACAGTAACTCTCCCACAGTAACTCTCACACAGAAACTCTCCCACAGTAACTCTCCCACGGTAACACTCCCACAGTCTCTCCCACGGTAACTCTCCCACAGTCTCTCCCACGGTAACTCTCCCACAGTAACTCTCCCACGGTAACTCTCACACGGTAACTCTCACACAGTAACTCTCACACAGTAACTCTCCCACAGTAACTCTCACACGGT